>NW_020523659.1:0-87947 GCF_003368295.1 Carassius auratus
AAAGAGTGAAAGATAACTCATTAAATCTTAATATTTTTCCATTGCTCATGGTTTCAGATTGTGTGCTCATTACAGCACTACCAATGACATTCCTGATGCTCCTGTGTCAGTTTTTGCTGAGTCTGGGTCACAGAGGTCTGATTCAAATCTGTCGTCTTTGAGAATGAACTTTCGTGGCATTTAGAGACTTTGAGCTCTGACCGCTGCCTATTGCGATGCACTTTGTCTGAGTTCCACTTGACACGTCGATTCATTTTGAAAAGCTTTTTGTGAGAAACACTCACAGGCCTGGTTCAGCGTCAAGCCTCTAGCGCAGACAGATTTTAATCTTCCTGTCTAAAAGAAGATGTTACTTGAAGCTATGATGCCTTCAAAATAACCTGTTCAGAAGTGTTCAGGCATAAAAACAACAAATGGCAATGCTAGTTTGGATTTAGGGACTCTATAGAGTCCAATAGGAATTGAGTTTTTCAAACTTTTTGATACAGGACCCAAAAATTGTTGATTCTTTCTGATGAACCAGCATTAAGAGGCTGTCCATTTGAGAAAAATTTGAGTGGCTTTATAAATATGTAATAATTATAATCATATTTGTACAATTTTGGAAGTTTTCCAATGCTTTTCAAATTTTATATGAAATTTTTCACTGTCCTCCCAAGTAACTTCTTGCAGTCCGCTGAATGATCTCATTCTGATGGTAAAAAATGTAAATGGCCATTCACATAACTTAGTCTTTTAGAAATAAAATCCGAAGATTTCCGTGAGAACTTTTAATCAATTTAAATTGCTATGAAGGTCAAATACTTCTGATTCAGACTCCATCAGTCTGCTGAAGATGTTCTTCTGAAGTCAAGTACCTTCTCTTACTGTTAATTACACAGAATATTCTTGCATGCAAGTTTTCTCTGGTGGAGAACACTTCATTGATGATAATATGGTAAAAGGAGTCATGTAAGGATCTCTTTGTTGCAGGTGAATCACATGTATCATGTTGAGTTAATGAATGTAGATCTGCTTTTGGTTGAAAAGGCTGCTCTTTTGGCTGAAAAGTGCTTAGCTTGGTCTTCTTTGGTGTAGGAGTTGATTTGTCCTGCATGCCAGAGTTTGATGATCTAGCTATACAGGACGGTTGGTCACGTGATGTGAATTTAGCTCGTGGGGGAAAACATTGGCGCCAATTGAAATACACGGGACAATCATGCTGAAGAGTTGCTGTGTCGTTTTCTGTACCTCCAATAAACTAACAAATTATGAATTGAAGTTCTGCATTCTTCCTAATAAACATACAGAACCGGATAGGAGGGCAAAATGGCTACAAGCAATAAGTTGTGAGGATGAACAAGGGAAGTGGTGGAAATCCCAAGACTAAGCATGTGTGTGTGTGTGTGCAGTCGGCATTTCATCACAGGCAGGCTACGTTAACATTGTGTTCATTATTAATGCTATCAAAACTGTTTTAGGTTGTTTCAGAAAGTGGCATGTATATATAATTAGCCTTATCTTTCTACCTTAAGCAAAACTATTTAATGTTAGCCTTGTGTCGAACATAAACCCACTTAAAAAAAGCGTGTGGACACATAACAACTTAGTTTTGTGTCAGAACTTTTACACTTTCATTCATAAATTCACCCCGTCTCTGTTTGCGAAACGATTGAATTGCAGAATCCAGTCACAAATGGAACTGGCTATATAAAGCAGAACGTCACGGAATTTGGCTATTTTTGAATGAATACATCTACATTAGGGCTGTAAAATGAATCAAATATCGATATGAACTATATGAACGATATGAACATTCCCATCTCTGGGAATGAGCGCTCAATATGAGCATTTTTGTCATTCAAGTACACACGATGTTCGCAGTGTTTTCCCCCACGCTGACTCCGCCCTCGCCACGCCCCCAGCTATGACTAGATGCCGACTGTATGTATTAGTATTATTATAAATACTAAAAATAATTTATACAAAAATATATTTTATTTTATTATTATTATTACTTAGAATAATAGTAATTATTATTATTATTTATATTGATATTTATTTACTTATCTTTTCTTTCACTTCTCCACAGAATTAATTTCTTTATGATTTCTGCTGAGCTTGTGTATCAAGTACCGCACATATTTGTGAGCATGTGTCTCCAGAGATATCTATCAGCATTATACTGATTAGCAGTCTCCATGGATACTACACTCGTTCACTGCTTTCAGATATTTACCCACATGTTAAATACCCAGTGGTAGTATCAGTTCATTATGAGGGGACAGGAAACAGTGCGTAGGTTTGAAAACATATACAGTGCTGGCAGAGTGCAGTGACAGCTTGCTTTGTATTCAAGGGCAGCTTCACACAGCCATGCACACACCTTTGAGTGGTTTGCATTACATGGGTCATTTAAAAGAGGTTTGAGACTGTGTCCCTTGAATAGTCTGACATGTAAAATACTCCTCATGGAAGTTTTGGCTCTTTGGATTTCCCATAAAGATTCAGTGCTCTTATAAAAAAAAAAAAAAAAAAAGTTTGCTATTCTAATTTTCAAAATAAAATGAAATAGTATTGCATTAAACTCAAATGTAAGGTTGAGCAAAAAAGTAACTAACTATCTTTGGGAGGAAAAAAATTACATTTACTGTGGTGGATATGACAACAGCCTCCACAGCGAGTGTGTGTGAAAACAGAATAGTGTACACTATAGTGTCGGCTTACACATACAACCTCATGTGGGTGGTGTTATTTGACTGTGGGTTATTTGATTCCTTCTGTATGGAAACTGTAACTTCTGTCAACAGAAACAGATCTATCGATGTACAAACTGTTAGTGGATGTTGAAGGCTTCTCTAGGCACTTCCCTATAGTGGTGCAGGTACATGAAGGCTACAAATTTGCTTCAGAGGACTGATGAACTATATATAGAGATATAATCAGGGCTCTACAGAAACAACGAATCTTATAACACCAGCAAATAATTGAGTTGGTTCAAAGAGTCTCTTAGAGTTTGTGATATGGATCCTAATACATCTTCTGTACTTCAGGATATATCCCCATCAATTGTAATTGAACTTAATACTGTTAATAGGCTGCAGAACATTTATATACAATACAATACTGAATACTGATTAACATCAAAAAGTCTAACCTTAAAATGCCTGTTTTTATGTTCCCTTCTCACTTTAAATACTTTGGTAAATTAATTAGAATATTGGAATGACTTGAGTGTCCAAATATCACTATTAACTAGTTGGATGTTAGCATGAATATTACTGGGATTTTGGCTGTTTATTATTACTTAAAAAGAACACATTAATGCCTTATTCTGTAAGACCTTATTCACTACTGTTAATAGTTAGTTAATAGTGAGAATTGGACCCTAATCTAAAGTGAATAATTTATGCAGTTACCTGTTATTTATTTGAAAGAATTAAAATAACTCTTTCATGTCTGTCCTTGTGTCATTAACGTGTTGAGGTTGATAAAGCATTTCAAAAGTAATTAGTAAATTAGTATTAAGTAATTAAATACTTTTTGGAGAGAGTAATTTGTACAGTAACCTAATTTGACTGTTGAATATGTAATTAGTAACTAGTAATTAATTACATTTTTGGAGTAACTTATCCAACACTGCTTCTGAATAGCCTTTTAGTTACTTCAAGTATGTTATTCAGATGCTTCAGTACTAAGGATGCACTTTGTTCTCTTTATGGATAAACAGATCGAATCCTCCACCAGACGCAGCCAGGGTAATTGCTCCACTCATTTGTTCTGCGTGTGAATAGATGAAGGGCTACTAAGAACCATTAAGAGCATTTATGAATGGATGGTGGGCTTGAGATGTGCTTATCTGATCTGAACAATAGCACAGCAGTTCTTGAGAGACTGCAGACAGATTGCATTCAGAGTTTCTGTATTATAAAATATTCTTGGTTTTCAAGTATTTACCCCTGACACTTTAAAAGATTTACTGCACTGAATGAATAAACTGTGCTATTGATTTCCTCTTGGATGTTTCAGGGAATGTTGGTGAGAGGCATTGTTGGGAAGTCAATGGATTAGGCATCTATCATGTCATTTGAGGGAATTTTCTAATGAAATAAAAAAATAATTCTGGAACAAGAAAATACTCATAAAGACAGACATTTTAAATGCATTTAAAAGTTTGAGGTGTGTACAATAAAGTGTTTTTGGTCTTATATATATATATATACAGTACAGACCAAAAGTTTGGACACACCTTCTCATTCAAAGAGTTTTCTTTATTTTCATGGCTATGAATATTGTAGATTCACACTTAAGGCATCAAAACTATGAATTAACATGTGGAATTATATATGGAATTATATACATAATAAAAAAAAGTGTGAACCAACTGAAAATATGTAATATTCTAGGTTCTTCAAAGTAACCACCTTTTTCTTTGATTACTGCTTTGCGCACTCTTGGCGTTCTCTTGATGAGCTTCAAGAGGTAGTCACCTGAAATGGTCTTCCAACAGTCTTGAAGGAGTTCCCCGAGAGATGCTTAGCACTTGTTGGCCCTTTTGCCTTCAGTCTGCGGTCCAGCTCACCCCTAAACCATCTCGATTGGGTTCAGGTCCGGTGACTGTGGAGGCCAGGTCATCTTGCGCAGCACCCATCACTCTCCTTCTTGGTCAAATAGCCCTTGATGCCTTCAGTGTGACTCGACAATTTTCATAGTCATGAAAATAAAGAAAACTCTTTGAATGAGAAGGTGTGTCCAAACTTTTGGTCTGTACTGTGTATATATATATATATATATATATATATATGTGTGTGTGTGTGTGTGTGTGTGTGTGTGTCTGTGTGTGTAACCCTCGACCACAAAACCAGTCTTATGTGTCTTTTTTTTTTAGATTTATACATCATAAAATAAGTAATAAATAAACTATCCATTGATGAAGAATCGTTTATTAGAATCGCCTTTGAAGTTGTCCAAATGAAGTTCTTATCAATGCATATTACCAATCAAAAATTACGTTTTTATGTATTTATGGTAGGAAATGTACAAAATATCTTCATGGAACATGATCTTTACTTAATATACGAATGATTTTTGGCATAAAAGGAAAATTTATAAATTTGACCCATACAATGTTTTTTTTGGCTATCGCTAAAATATATATCCCAGCGACTTAAGACTGGTTTTGTGCTCCAGGGTCATAAACAGTATATAAGCAACTTTTTATTCAGAAAGATACTTTAAATTGATCAATATTGACAGTAAAGAAATTTCTAATGCTACAAAGGATTTTATTTCAAATAAACGCGGTTATTACAGATTTTCTGTTCATCAAAAAATCCTGAAAAAGTAAAATTCATAAAAATGTTAAGCAGTACAACTTATAACTGCTTAGAATGATTTCGAAAGAACCATGTGACACTGAAGACCAAAGTAATAATGCTGAAAATTCAACTTTGGAATCACTGAAATAAATTACTTAATAAAATAGAAAATATTTTTATTGTAATTACATTTCAAAATATTACGGTTTTACTGAATTTTTGATCAGATAAATTATCAAATAAGAGACTTCTTTCAAAAACATTTCAACAGTTTTTACCGACTTCTGAACAGTAGTGCAGATAAAAAATAAAAAATATATATTTTTTACACTTTTATCATATCTATAGACTAATGTAAATGCAAATACATATAAAATAATGATATTAAAATAAAAATTCACACTTTTTTAGTCTCTCCATCTTTTGAAGTTCTAAGATTAAACTGTTACATGCAAAAAAACAAAAAAAAATACAAAAGTTAAGATGACCCAATTGAAAGACATGTAATGAGAGCCCAAAAATGTGAAAATATGATATTTACAACAAGAGAACCTTCAGTTGTAGATACTGCATCCAAATTTGTACTGCATCACTGAAAAGGTTCAATGTACTTCTGTAATAGTGGAATCTGCTGTTTTTTATAATAATTTGTAATCCATAATAAAAAAAATGCAAATAAAACAGCTCATAAATCAGCAACTAATGTCATTTTGTTTACTTATAGGGGAGGACCGGCCAAGGGAGAACATTGTGGGCACTGCCGATGGACAGGCGATGGTGGCCGGAGCAGGGGCGGAGTCAGGGGCAGGGAAGCAGAGATTAAACTGCTGTGTGCGAGTGACAGCCGTCCAAGTGCGAAAAGCAATATGGGGCGTGGCCATGGTGATATGCGTGTGCTCGTCATGGGCAGGCTCCACCCAGCTGGCCAAGCTGACCTTCAAGCAGTACGACGCACCGTTCACTCTCACATGGTTTGCCACCACGTGGAACTGCCTCTTCTTTCCTCTGTATTACATCGGCCATCTGTGCAAGAGTCCTGAGAGACAGACGCCAAAACAGAGGTTTAGGTAAGAATCAGGTCCCGTGAGATTGTGTTTATCCAGCAGTGTACTCTGGGATTGCCTTCTTGGTGGAGAATACACAGCTTATTAGGTTCTGGAGCAAAGCAAAAGATTAAAATGTAGTAGAGCTGAAATATGCAACCGTTTTGGTTGAGCAGTACAGACATCTGATGAATTGGTTTAGTGAAATACCTTTCTCTTGAGGGGGACACTGAGGAAATTCCATGCTGTAGCTTAATGCACGGACAGTTTGTCCATTCCGGGTTTCTCCTTCAATCTTCTATGTGCTGAATACTAATCAGGCTCATTGCTCATTCAGTCATTGTGGAAAAATATCTTACTGCTCTGTCTAAGAAGGCCAAAGTAGTAAAACGGTAGTTTCTGCGGAAGTGCTCCTTTTAATTTAATCACTGAGCAAATACTTTTGTGGAAAATGTGGAAAAGCCCAAGCAATTTATCATATAGGAGAAAACAATATTAGCCGCACTGCAGTACAGGATTTAAAGTGTAAAAACCAGCTGTGGAGTACAAAGTCTGTGGGTATCAGCCAATATGCTGACCTTAAATAGTGATTGTCATCCAACCATGACATGTAGTAAACTATACAGAGGCTTTGAATTTAAGTAAATGGACCTCTGACTGCATATTAATGCAAATGTAATTTAAAGGGCATTGAACAACTTCCTTGAACAACATTGCTTTGTTGGTTTCAGAATGACAGTTCTATTAAATAAACCAGTGGTTCCCAACCCTGATTCTGGAGGCAGCCCAACACTGCACGTTTTGCATCACACACAGTGTTTGGGTGCCTCCAGGACCAGGGTTGGGAACCACTGAAATAAACCATAAATTTATCCATAACTAAATTCAGTAAGATGACAGGACAGATTGATAATCATGGAGGTTTTTTCAACTTTAAAGTGCTCCTATTATGGGTAATGAAAGGATCATACTTTAGTTTTGGGAGTCTCCAACAACAGATTGACATGCATGCATGGTCAAAAATTGACTGGTCCGACTGGTTTCATTTCCATTTCATAATGCCTGTAATGCCTGATAAAGCAGCGTTTGTGACCGCAGTGCTGCTTTGTGTACAGCATTACTGGGTAAACAGCTATTTTACCGCTCTAAAAGCAGCACCTAGTGACAAGGAATAAATTTGCATTTTCATTCAGACCAACCACCGCTAAAAGACCAACAAGTTGAAGGAGCAATATGCTAATGTTTCATGTTGCCATTTATAAACGATGAGTTTTAATGATTTCTTTTGATAGACCCTAACTTCATGCACGAGGCACTTTCAGATTTAAAACTTTGCAGGATGTTTTCATTCATTTAAAGCTGTGTTACACACTGCATAAAAGGTAATAAAAAAAAAATCCATAATAGGGGCACTTTAAAATATAATTCATACCACTGAGGAACAATAAGTAAACATACTGCAGCATTTTATTTGTCACATAACCAGTAGTGAAATACCAGTACCATAACCAGTTGTGAATAATACTCACAATGTTTACATAAAAAAGCAAAAGTAACCACAATTGAACTAATTGGCAATTAAATCACTGAAACAAGTAAAAAGAATAAAGGACCCTCTTTCCTGAATGAAATGGTTTAGTCCAATTTCCCGTTTTAAGCAGCATATAGATGGAAGCCATGCTTAATTTCTCTCTTTGCCTGATTTGGAAGCACTGCAGTTACTTGTAACTCCAAGACATTGAAGATTGGAAAATATAATTGAACTGATATGTTCAGACAGTCATATATTTGTCAAGCACAGAAACTGACGGGTGGGAAAATGCCATCTGACACCACAAGTTATTTGAGATTTGAGAAATTGTTTATTTTCACTTATTGATGGCTTAAAAGCTAACAGACATGGGATCTTCAAGATACAAAGTGTCACATAAGGACACAGTTCAAGCAATTGAAATGAAAGCTTGAGTAATTTCTTTATTTTACTTTTTACTCTCAGTTGTATTTACAGTTCGTTATCCCGCATGGAGGTGAACTGAGGACAGCTCTGAGTGTAATGGCCATGATGGAAAGTAAAAGCAAGCACTGTTTGTATTTTTCATCAGATCATGTCCTACTCGAGACTGAACATTTTCACTGAGGGAACAAAGCTTTTTTTTTTAAAAGAGAAAGTACTCATTTTGAGCCTGAGATCCATATAACCAAGTACGAAGAAGCATTTACAGATTTTTATGTAATACACTAACATTCAAAAGTTTCTTGTCAGAACTGCAAATAAATGACCAAAAATGCAATAAAAACAATAATATTGTGAAATATTACAATTTAAAACAGCACTTTTCTGTTTGTATTTTTGAATGTAATTTATTAAGGTACCAGTCTTCAATGTCACATGATCCTCAGAACTCATTCTAATACACTGACATTGTGCTCATCAACTATTCTTATTACGTTAGAAACTGCTTAATATTTTTTATGGAAATGTATTTACTGTGTAGCCCTTTCACTAATGTTAAGCCTTAAATTTATGAATGATTTACCAACTTATTAAGCAGTAGTTATTAGATCTCAGATTACACTTGAAGTGATAATACTGCCTCAAAATACAACTACAGTTCCAGTGTAAATCCACACACATGCCTAGATGCAGATCTTTTCTTTTCAGGAAAGCCACAAGAATTTAATTGATTAAGCTAAACTCTTTTGCCTATTGTTTCTTCTCTTTTTTTTAAATGAATCAATTCCAGCAAATCAACACTTAAACACAACAACCAATCAATCAAATCTCCACAGTTGTAATCCAAACGCTTCAGTTCAAAAAATTAATGTCCAGTTGCACACGAAGATTTGCAAACCATATATATGAATTATTCATATCACATTAAACAGATTACCAAAGTAAGATTTCAGTCTACTTAAGTGCATTTTTTGAGTTTATGTTAATGTGAAACATTATTGAATACTCACCGATTCCAAAGACACGATGTAACACTGATGAAAAAACCCATCATCAGGAGCACAATCCAAGAGCCAGTGTAGCCACCCATTACGTCGTCTTCTCACGTCGCATGCACACGCTCACTTTGAGTTCACTCAACTCAGAAATCTCTTCTTGTTAAAGTTTCTCATAGTAGTAACATCCAGCTCTGAATGAGTCACGTCTTAGATCCCAAAACTGACTGCACCTTTTTCTATAAGACACCCGCCCCTTAAACTCTGGTGGTTACACTGAGACATTTTAAAATAAAACAAATGCATTTTCTGTTTGTTTTAAACTGCACTTCAGTATTAAAACCTTTCTAAATATAAAATAAGTCAAGTCTGCTTTATTGTCAATTCCTCCACATGTTCAGCACATACATACAGAGACTTGAAATTGCGTTACTCTGCGTTACTAACAGTGATGATTAAAAATAAATAGGAGTTTCAAAGAAAATAAAGGACACACTTTCCATAAGAAGTGTCAGTAACGATTCCAAAATATGAATCCATATTAGAAATTTGAAAATCTCAATTTTTGAAAAACACTTTAAGATCGAAAAAGGCTCTACAACTGTCACTTTTTATGAATTTAATTTATCCTTGCTGAATAAAAGTGTTAATTTCCCCTTTAAATCCACTGACCCTTTAGTTTTGAATGGTAGCCTAATGTACATAAGACAGATTGAATGTGCATTATGTGCGGAGGACAGTGAATACATTTTTTGTCTCTGTGATATTTCAGAGAGTGTTGTCGGTTCTTCGGGGACGATGGACTGACGGCAAAGGTGTTCTTCACTAAAGTGGCCCCTTTCGGCCTACTGTGGATTATGACGAACTACCTTTACCTTCAGGCTCTGAGAAAGATCAACAGCACCGATGTATCGGCCCTCTTCTGCTGTAACAAGGCCTTCGTCTTTCTCTTGTCCTGGATCGTGCTGCGGGATCGCTTCATGGGTGTCAGGGTGAGTGAGTGAGTGGACGGATGAATGGATTGTTGGATAGATGAATAAAACTCTAGATATTGATGATTTTTAGGTAATCGCCAAAGTGATCTATCTATCTGTGTAATCCCATGAGTCAGCAGTGCCATCACAGTACAATACTTTGCTTTTACAATCACCTTTTCCTGTATTCTTCCTTTGTGTTCCTCCTTTCTCCTACTTCCTGTACCCATTTTTTTTTTCTTGGTTCAAAGGAACCAAAGTGCTGTGTAACATTTTCTCTGTCTCTTTGAGTTCCTGTTCCACTCTCTTTCACACACACACACACACACACGGGCACTGCAGTGCTGGACAGGGTTTTGGTGAGTCAGGGTGTTTGGACGTCCATGGCGCAGTAGAAGTTAAGTGGGTTTTCATCTAGAGAACATGATAAGATGACAGAGAGAACATTAGCTCACGTGATTTAAAGAGAGTGTTCCGTTCATGATACAGTTCAGATACTGTAACATCTCTGTGTGTAACAGAAACTAAAAAATGACCTCCAGCTCAACACATTTATGGTGAAATATGGAGATGTTTCATGATATTCACTTGTGTATTTCTATGTTTTCCTGGTAAGATGATGGTAAAGTAATATAGTAATATGAATATAGCAATATAAATGCAAAACCACAATCCTGCAAACAGAGGACACAGAACAGAGTGAGCTGGGCCAAGACAAAAGGCAGAGCAGGAAAAGAGCACTAAAAAAAGAGGAAAGCTGTTCAGGAGAGACGTTGGGTGGGAGTAATCAGTCTTTCTGACACCCTCATGATGTTTCTGTACTGCACTCAGTTCAGCTACGCTCTGGAAACATTTTTCATTTGGGCACACATGTAAACAAATGCACACACACACACACACACACACACACAATGCATAAAGCAGGCCTGTTCCATCATATATAATGCTAGAGTCATACTTTCTTGAATTCTCAGTTTCTGTGTATGAAAAGATAAATAACAAGAACGGTTTATGATAAAAATGAAAGGGTTTGATAATCAATCTTTTTTTTACTTTAATCATCAATATTCTCTGAAGGACATGATCTGTTCTCCAAGAAAAGTGGTCATATATGATTATATCTGTTATATACAGTCTATATCTAATTAAGTGGCTGTATTGATCACATTCTAAAATAATTTCCCTAAAACATGAGATATTATTGTCTAGATCGTTTTGCCCTTGATCCACAATTTGTGTTTAAAATCATGTTACGTACTAACCCTGTTATATTTAAAACGTCTCAAAACCTCTTTTTCTCTCTCCTTCTACAGACAATATTTGTGCTGTTTGACATAACACAATGTGAATGCAATGACCTTTATTTTGTTCTGTCACAAGATTGTTGCTGCCATTCTGGCCATCGCTGGAATCGTGATGCTGACCTACGCTGATGGCTTTCACAGTCACTCTGTTATCGGCATAACGTTTGTAGTGGCCTCTGCATCTGCCTCTGCCCTCTATAAGGTAACAGTCGAGACCCTTTCGTTATTCATCAGATGCTTTTCAGTACAGTCGTGTCATTAAGTTGTGTGTCACTGAAACCATACTTATCAATAACTGCATCTCTTTACATACATAGTCATGTAGTGAGGTGTCCTGGGAGTGCCTTGTTTTCTGTAATTAAAATGACCTCACTAATCTATTTGTCTTGATTGATTTGCGATGTACTTTTAACTCCTGCGGTCATCTGAAAAGGACAGATCAATAAGGGAACTGGACAGAAAGATCAGCTTTAGCTCATCAGTTGGCTTACATTTGCAACTTATCATGAGCTAGAAACCAGCCATGTTATACTCACATCTTCTGACATTTGAAAGATAAAACCATGTTCATTTTTCTATATTAAGTCTGGCTAATATTGGGAAAGTTGCTTTGAAGCTGTAGTTTGCTAATGTAGTTGCATACAGTCATATATAACTAATAAAACTAACACCAAATGAGCAGTATTTAACCAAATGTGAAAACAGAACAAGTAAAATATGCATACTGTGATAATTCCATAAGAATGAGCATACTGAAATGTATTAATTAAATGAACCGATTCACAGACGAAGAAAGATAATCTGACCTGGTCTTGTTTTTATTCCTCAGGTGCTTTTCAAGCTTGTTTTGGGCAGTGCCAAGTTTGGAGAGGCGGCTCTGTTTCTGACCATTGTAGGTGGTGCAAACTTTGTCTTATTGAGCTTTGTGCCAGTCATACTGTACTTCACACATGTTGAGTACTTCACATCCATAGCTGATCTTCCCTGGGCCTACCTGTGTGGAGTAGCTGGACTCTTACTAGGTAAATAAAATACTGACCGAAAACAGGCCTATTATACATATAATATGCACACAGTTGTATTTGACATTTACTGTGCATTTCTTTTTTTTTTTTTTACAGCGTTCAATATTTTGGTGAATTTTGGCATTGCCATAACATACCCTACCCTGATTTCACTTGGCATTGTGTTGAGTGTCCCAGTCAATGCAAGTGAGTTCATTTTGTACAAAGTAAAAAGCAAACTTGTTTACAGAAGTATATTTTGTGCTACTGACTGATTTAAAGGGATAGTTCACCAAAATGGAATCGAAATCACTTGTGGTTTCTACAGAAGCATACATTATCATATTTGTCAGTATATTACACTCATAGCTTCATTATACTGTATGTTTTAAAAGGTTTGTGTTGCTGTCAAAATGTTTTGATGTCACGGTTAAAAATCATTTTAAATAATGAGAAAATGAAAAAGATTTTAACTTTCAGAAACCGGTTTTTGAACCAGTTGAAAGTAGTTTAAATTGGATTAAAATTGGCTCTAAATGTGTGTTTGGCTCACGTTGCAGTGGTGGACCTGTACACTTGTGATATCCACTTCAACACAGTGCGACTCATCGCTGTGTTCATCATCTGTCTGGGCTTCCTGATGCTGCTGTTACCGGAGGACTGGGATCAGTGTTTGATTGAGCTCGGCACCAAACTCAGAAAGCGGGAGCAACCTGTAGAGCCGGCTGAGACTGCAAACAGCTCAGGACTCAACTGGACCCGACGGGCCAGGACCTCCATGTCCACATTTTCCCACTGACACGCATTTAACTTTTCCCGTTCAAAATCCAGTGACTGGACGATGCTGGAAAGAGCATTCGTTCCATAATATTTCTCATTCAACGAGGCTCCATATGCCATAATTTACCATCATGCACGTTACAACAGAAGCTTTCCGAAGGCAAATAATGTTTTTTAGTTCTCCCAACTGTAAGTGGATTTGAACAATGACTTGGGTCTTTTATTTGAAACTCAAGAGCGGGGGTCTCAAACTACTAACATACGGGCCATTGGGTATATAGTTTATCTTTAAAAGCAGCCCATAAATCAGTTTATAGACGTCCATTTTTGTACGTTTATAGTTTTTTTTTTTTTTCACATTAAAACTTTAATAAATTAATAATTATTACATTAAATATTTCAACATTATTTTCTTAATTTATTGTATATTCTATATTGTAATTTCTTATTCTCCACATGGGTTTTACAAGCCTAAAACTTGAATGTAAATGAACAGAAGTTTGGGTTACATGCATCTATATAAATCTAGATGGCTCTTAAATATATAACAATATTTAAATCATATATGTAAACTGATTGCTATCCATTTTAGTCATTTTATATATAAAAATGTTTGATTGTTACGTCAATGCCAGATGTGTTATTTCCAATGTGCTACCTGCCTGTGCAAGGAGAAAATTGCAGTTGCAGTAATACAGTTTCAGGCATCATTACTCCACTAAACATGAGCACCATGCAATGTATGAAGGAAAGATGTATCCATGCCTCACTAACTGTATGTAAAGTCATAAAACATTTGTATTTGTTGTAACCGGTCAACTGGCCCAAATGGCAAAACATCAGGTAGTGTGATCTTGAGACCTCCGCTCAAGAGACCCACATAATATAAACAAAATATCTCCACAATAAAGAGTCCATGCTGGTCTTGAGATTGTTTAACTTCCCTTCGGAGGACACACGTCTGTCACTTTAAAGCTTTCCAGTGTCTATTAGAACATGTGCCAAACATTAATATAGACATTAAGAACTGCAACTTGTGCCGTCTTCTCATACAACAAAGTTCTACCTTGCACAAGGTGCGTCTGAGGGATTCCCCTCCCAAACTGTGACTGAAGATGTTTTGGATAACGGCAATCTGGATGGTTTTGGAGAAAAGGTGGTCCAGGAATAGCCTCGGGATACAGTGGTGCTGAGGTCGGATGGGATGCTGGAGGAGTGCAGACGTCCAGCTGGCCTCATACAAAGTACAACTGAGGTCTAGAGGGATTTCATCTCCTAAACTGTGAACAAAGATATATTTGGGTAAAGGACAGCATCCAGACTGTTTATACTGAAGCTATAATTGGTTTCCATCACATTTTTCTGAGTCACATATACTAACCACTGTGAGGACATTTCAGGGGCAGTATTGACAAACCGAAAAGACAATCTTCTGCGAGTCGTGTTAACGTAAAGGGTGCCATGTGTATCCTGTGAATGTATGACCATTGCTGAAAAGTGCACCCACACTATGTGCTCCGCAAAAGGTGGTGACTGGTACTGAAACGCCGTCTTTACATACACAAAACACATTCTGCACATAAGACTCAGTCACTTTTCTTGAACACTGCGTTGCATTTTTTTTCTTATGGACTGTTTCATTGGAAGGGAATTATTTCTACAGGAAAACGCATGCAGAAAATGCCAATAAATGCTATATGACGGCTTCACTGCCTTTTCTTTGATTTGCAATAGGATCTCATCAGCACTGTCTCCCATTGTCATTGTTTCAATGGCAATAAATATAATATTGTATTCCTCTGGAATTATTGCTAGAAAATATTGTAAACCTTTGTAAGGAATGATTTTTACACCGAAATGCATTCTGCTCACATTTGAGGAAAATGACGACAAAAAAATAAATGAAAACATCCATTTAACAGATCTGCTTTGTCTGTTTTCACATGTACCATGTAAAACTTCACATTTTGTCCTGTTTAAAATGTCAGCAGGCTTAAAGTCCTACAGACTCTAGACTCTGGTTTGTTTGAACAGGATTAATTTCACAGAGACCATTCGAATGGGTTCAATCATGTTGATAAAATCATTCAATATTTAGTCATTTTGTATATTACGTAGAATAGATGCATCAGAGGAGACAAAGAGATTTGTAAGAGAAGTTTTATCCAATCATTTAATTTGTTGACCTGAATGTCACAATTATGTAACATGGGTAAAACCAAGTCTCTGCTTTGAAACCCTCTGAAACACATAAGCAAAAAAAAAAAAAAACATATTTGCTTCAAATGTACATAAAATTATCCATTTAACAGTATTTAGGCTATATATAACATAAAACCAATATAAACAGAAGTTTAACAAATATTTATTTTATGTAAAATATATATATATATATATATATATATATATAAACATTACTGGTCAAACGATTGAAATAATTACGATTTTTAAATACATAAAAAAAAAAAAAAGCATCGTATACCAAGGCTGCATTCATTTGGTTAAAAATGCAGTAAAAACAGCAACATTGTAAAATACTATTACGATTTAAAATAACTTGCTGAGCTGTGATAAACTCAGCAAATATCATGTTCTACTCTTACTGTGATCTTTCCATAAAAGAACGTGGCTTGCTTCTTTTTAGTAGCAGCAGAGTAAGGAAGTCTGCTCCGCTCATGCTGTTTGGAGGGAACCTGCAGGTGGTCCACCATCCTAGAACTTTGTCCACCACATTTATGACAAACAGGACGAGAAGAAGTGGCCACGGGAAGAACATTATTCAGCCGTTCCTTGAAGCTGTTGGGTAACTGAGAGCTGAGAGTGAAGACAGAAGGGTACGCAGGTTCCCCGTCATTTCTGAAATGTGCTGCTGAGCAGTGGGTTGTTCCTTCAGAGGGGTCACTCTCGCCTCCACCTCCAACTGTAGACCTCTCAGCTCCTCCTCCTCGTCTTACAATCCTCCCCAACCTGGCCTGGATCTTAGATCTCAAACTCTGGAAGGCAACTTGGAAACGCTTGCTGAGGAGCGCATACAACAATGGATTGATATCAGAATTGAACAGCACCAGCAAATAGGAAAAAGTGACTGCTGATGGGGGAACAAGGCTGCTGGGTCGGGACAATGCAGTTTCGGTGGCCTGCACCAGAGCTACACTAATATAAGGCATCCAGCACAAGAAGAAAGCGGCGATGACCAGGAACAACCTCAAGACTCCATGATGTTGAGTTTGGTTGGGATTCTGCGGGCTAGTGCTGTGGATCTGAGCCAAGAATGAGTGCAGACGTCCACCAGCTGTCTTGGAAGAAATCTCAGATGGTGCATCTGGAGAAATTTCACCAGGAACATCCAATTGATCCATCACAAACCTCCCACTCACATGGTACACCAGCTTGGATGGCGTGAAGGAGTCCATGAATGAGTGTTGGAGATTCAAGACAGATGGGGTCCTGTTACGTTGGAGATGTTCTTCCAGACTGTGAATCCTCCTAGCGTGGTACCGTGCCACACGGACAATCTTCACATAGCAGAACAGAATGACTATAGCTGGTAGAAAAAATGTTAATGAGGCCATTATGACGGTGTAGCTTGGGCTGTTGGCCCAGTTCACTGCACAGCTGTACATGGGAGCAACGAAACTAATGTTGCTCCAGCCCAAGAGAGGAGGACAGCTGGTCACCATAGCTTGCAACCAGATCCATAGCACTGCCAAAGCTGTTCTCCAAATAGTGCAGTGGGAATCATACCGCAGACAGTCCACAATGGAGAAATAACGGTCCATGGCGATGGCAGCAAGCGTTAAGACTGATGCTGTGCAGTAGACTGAAGATGTGTAGCCGACATACAGACATAGATCCTGAAAGATCAAGAGAGAGTAGAAAGATTTCAAAAACACTAATAATGCATGCAATTTATAATACTAAAGTAAATTACATTTATGCATTTAGCAGACACTTTTATCCAAAGTGCATTCACTTACAGTGCATTCAGGCTAATATTTTTTTACCTTACATGGGATCCCTGAGAATCGATTCCACAACCTTGCGTTGCTAATGCAATGCTCTACCGTTTGAGCCACAGGAACAGTAAACAGCGGTTTTGTCTAAACCATTGTTATGTTAGTTTCAAAATCAGTTTAGTCCAGGAAGCTTCAGCCAATGGCATATTTGGGGGTGGGACAAATGGTTTGGTCAACCAATGGTAAATAGTGGGGACTTTGTGGCGAATCTGTTTGGTAGTGCTAGGACTTGGGAAATTACACAATTCCCATTTAAGGTATTCATATTTGATAATGTTTAAAATAAATTTAATATTATTGATTTAACTTTATTGACTCAATAAGATGAAAAATAGTGTTTGTTCTGAATTGTGCTAGACACTAACTTTAAAACATCAAAAGTGAAATTGAACTGAACCGAATCAACATTGACACTATTGCTTTCTGTCCAGTAGCTTATAGCCAAACTGAACTTGTTTCATAATTGATTGATTTTACAGCATGAACAATGATTTTCCTGTTTACTAACTTTGATTATGCTTTGAAACCTTTTGTACTGTATAAAGCACTATGTAAACAAATGTAAAATGTAAAGAATTTCCTACTTACATTGCAGTTGACCCATCCGTTGTTAATAATGGAAACAGCCACAAATGGCATTACTCCTATTCCCACTAAGAAATCACTAATGGCCAGATTGATGATGAGGATAGAAGTCACAGTGTGGAAGGTTTTGGTGGCTGCAACAATCACAATAACCAGAATGTTTCCTGACAAGAAAGAATAAAAGCACAATAAAATTACAAATAATTTTTATATGCAATTTATAACATAAATAATTGTTTATATATTATATTATATTATATTATATTATATTATATTATATTATATTATATTATATTATATTATATTATATTATATTATATTATATCTCTGGACTGAGTAAAGTGTTCTCAGTTATGAAATTCATAGCAAAGTATTTTATTTTTCATGAATGCTATATAATTACTGTTGGTAACCCTTTTTATAAAAAATATTAGAAGTTCATTAATTAACACTCATCATCAATCACACTTGGACATTAATCAATGATCTATCCTACTATATAATGAATCATTTCTGTTGCGCAATAAATAATGAGCTCTATATAAACAAACATAAATCTCTACATCTACCACATTACATTTTGCTGCATAAAACAAGAAATTTCATGAAAAATAATCATATTAAATATTCCCTTTTCCATGTTACAACTAATAGAAATTAACAAATCATCTGGACTTACTTATACCGTATTAATTCCTCAGATATTGTTAGAAATCAACTGCAAAAAATGCAAATGCACATCAAAAAAAGTGTTGTTGAGTAGAGTACTGCTCACCCATCACTGCGCCCAGACTCATCAGCACCATCAGAGTCTCCAGCACCAGACGTGCCTGAGGCCACAAAACCGTCGAGTTCCTCACCGCCGTCCGCATCTGAAACTTAGCCTCATCTGAATCAAACCACTCCTGAGCGGAGGACTCCATTTAAAAACATTCAGTCTGATACAGAAACTCTCTGAAGAGGGATCCTGATCTCATGTGCATCACAAGCAACCTGGCCATTTACGGTTTTAAATAAACAAATCTTCCATCATAATGGCTGAGAATATTTAACAATATTCAATTAAAACAAATCATCTACACTCAAAGCAGAGAGTTTACTTCTCACTGCTCTCTGGTTCTTCATCTGCCGTGTGAGCACCTGACAGTGCAGTTTAATATCTCCAGGGTCCCTCCATCAACCATCGGTTTATCTACAGCGATGACAACATGGAAAATCAAACGCTTGACTTGGCATTTACACAGCAAGAGAAAACAGACCAGTTGAATCTCTGGTTCACTTAAATAGTCTATTTACACAGACAGTTTCACAAGGGTTTTACAATAGTTATGGATTTTATTAATTGTCACTTTTGCATTGGCATTGTTCCATAATAAATGTATGGGAACAAATATGATTTATGTAAATATGATTTAAATATTATCAAGGCACTCATACTGATAGAAATGTTTTCTATCTAAATATTAAAATATTTCATTTAAAATGACAATATACAAATTCATTAAACGTCACTTTTAAATGTAATACAGAGTAAAAAATTAAAGGAACAACAGATGGTAGTGTGGTTAGATCACATATTTAAACATGAATGCTGCGGTTTTCCATCTTTCTAATCACATTTGGGAAGTCTTGTCAAGCAAAATGCTTTTTATGACTTACTTGATTTGCATAAACACACCTTTTCCTTAGAAAAAGTGCTGTGCAATGCAAATCTCCCAAATACTGATGGATATTTTCTGCTAAAACACAGAAAACTGTTCTGCAGTTATGACCCAGTGTTCTTTCCTAAACGCTGGCGTGTAAATTCGAACACCAGCAGGGCGGCGCTGACGTGCACAGTGAGGGAGCGGGTGACTGAGGAATCTTCACACACACGTCCACCAGCTGCAGCAGGTTTGAAGGAATGCTTTCTCTTTCATTAATGTTCAGAGACAAACAGACACAAGCACCAGAGTCATGCTAACAATTTGGCTAATATGATTATTCTACAAACAAAAAAGAATACAGCAGTAACATTTGACCATGTTTAAAAGCCGGTACTTGTTTCAACAGAAATATTGAACACCTTAACCATGAAAATTTAGAATACAACTCCGTGGACAAGATGAGTCAACAGTATTTTTGGTTATATTTCCATTTTCCTGGAAGAAAAAGATTAACTTTTAGAATTACTCTACCATAAAATAAAAAATTTAAATAAAATACAATTTCCTTAAATAACAGGACTGCATTTGAATATGTATTTATAAAATCATTTTGTTTACTTTTAGCACATTTACACTATATCATATGGATGACCAAAAAAAAAAGCTTAAAATGGCTAAACATGTAATATTATTAAAACAATTATATATATATATATATATTTTTATATATACAATTATTATAAAAAATATTACACACACACAATATATATATATATATATATATATATATATATATATATATATATTTTTTTTTTTTTTTTATAATGGGCTCGGTAAATAAAATGGATTCGGTACATAAAAAAGGCAGAAAATGTTACAAAAATGTTAAATAAGTCTGACTAGCACTCATCCTGGAAGAGACAGACTAATACATCTACTAAAACTTTCTTTTGTTAACTGTTATACGTACACTAGTAAATAGCTGACATAAAAGTTCAAATTAAAAACAAAATAAATTCAAGTAAAAATAAAATAAAACAGTACTGGATAGTACAGGGTCTTAAAATATGTTCTGTAAAAATGCAGAGAATGTGAAAGTCAGTAGTGCTGTTTAGGCCTGCCACTCGGTGCAGGGGTGCAGACTAAACTAATAAACCAAGCTTTTAAATAATAAGTCTGGTTTAAACTGCTGCTCAATAGCTTTGAATCAGTGGGATAATCAGGCATAATAATGCAGTGATTCACACACCTGCTGCGAACAAAACATCAGGTGGCTTTACTGCCTCGAAGTCAAATGACATACACACACAGACACACGCTTTCAAACACACCTTAATTGTGATTTACATACTGAATCAGTGCTGTTTCATAACAAACTGTATGACAAGTTGATTATGAACACAACATATGGTCAACAAAACAGCTCTCCTTGAGAAATATTAAATATATATATTTTTTTATAACTTAATAAAAAAGAAACCATTTCAAAGTAGCTCGGTATTAAATATTCAAGTATTCACTGCATCAACAGCTACTGCAAAATGTGAGATTCTGCTCCTTTATTGCTCGCTTGATGACGATCACTGCAAAAGCATCAATGCTCTTAGACTGACTAATGGTTGATGCTTGTTATATTGAGGAAAACAAAAGAAAACTACAAACAAATCAAATAACATTGAAGCTGCTACATCACTGCTCTCAGACTGAATGATGGTTGATGCCTGTTGGAGGTGTAAATTGTGCATTATGTAGGGAGGTTTTGCTGATGAGCGCTCAGCATGTCAGGACATGCACGTCTCTATCCTCCAGCAGTATTCGGAGGTGAGGAAATCTCATGGGGAGAGACACATCAATTAACCTCACATCGTTAAACTGCACTGTCAGCCTCCACTGAGAAGCTTCTATTTTCACATCCCTTCATAAAGACTACCCTGCCCTTCAAAACAAGTCATCAAATCAAAGCCCACTTGTTTGTGTGCTGTTCTAGTGTTCATTTCATTAACAAAAACTACGATGACGAATGTTCATATGAGATGACAATTAGGTCAATAAATAAAAACTAAGGCTATATCAACATACAATTTCATTCACGAAATAAAACGAGACTAAAAATGCATTAAAAAAAAAAAGTAAACTTTACTAAAACTGCAATTGATTGACTGGCCGCTAGAGACTGGCTCCTAAAGAGTCAGTCCCGTATATGCCATGTTAAAATGCCAAACTTTACAGCAGAATAAAATGTGTTTACAGCCTGGTACAAAAAGTGGAATTGTCGGTGGGGGGAGTGAATATACAGCACTCTCTTCCACCTTTAATAACACGACAGGTGGATTTCCGCTGTTGTCACCACCGTCGAGCTAGGTGGGCGTGGTTTCAGCAGCCAGGTTACACATCTTTGCCCTTAAAAAAGATAAAAATAAGCAATCCAGGTTTATTGTAGTAGCTAAGGTTACTTGAATTAAAATAAACGTTATTCAAAAACTAATAATTATTGGCTGCCCACTTCTCCGGGTGTGTGTGTGTGTGTTCACTGCATTTACTTTAAGTTATTTTGCAGACGCTTTAATAATAATTTTATTGCTAAAATTTCAAGTCTACATTCATTAAAGCAAAACTAAAATACTTCAGGTTAGCTTCGACTAAAACTAGACTAAAACACTTAAGATTTTCTTTGACTACAACTAAAATAAATGTCAAAACTAAAACTTGTAGTCATCTAAAACTTATTTGATTGATAAAATATGAACAAAACTAACAAAAAGCAAAGACTAAAATTGAAAATAGCTGACAAAATTAACACTACTGCATTCATATAAAATGACCTCAAAAGTATTTGATCAATTAAGGGTCAGTGAATTTTTTTCAAAATGATATTGTTTAAAAATCTGTCATTTCAAATCAAGTTTTCTTTGCATCATCTCAGTCATTGATCTTTAATGTAGAAATATCTTTGCATTAGATAAAGTATCGAGCCATAAAGTTATAAATTCAAAATGTGGTTGTCAAGCATTACACGGTTTAAAAAGGATATCAGTAAATCATGTCAGGATATGTTTTTTCATTTCTTTTATTTAAAAATCTAAGAAAATGTTTATTTTATAAAATATTTAGCTCAATTGTACATCCACATTACCTAATATGTTTGAAATGCATTTACTTTGAGCATATAGACAGAATCTGTACAGAATGCTGGAGGTGTTGGTTTACCCTAGTAGTAGTATTAGGAGGCTTTTCTCAGCAAAAGTGTGATCTTGTAAACTCTGGCTGTTGGATGTTTGCTCCACACCTTTTACCTAGCATCCATCTCTCTTCTTCAGCTGCAGGAAATCTGACAACTCAGATTCCTTCACCTGGAAAATGAAAGCATATAATGTGAAATTTCTGACCGGCTTCATTAATCTTGACAGATTCAATCAATGTACTGCTCATATTCTATAACTCGCTCCACAAAACTGGGTTAGAGCTTTTGATGGTTCTGTGTAGTGTGTGTGTATGGCTGATTTAATGCACAATTATGATAAATAACATCTCTAGGCTTGTTTCAGCCCACACTCAGGAAATATGAGTATGTCTTTAAAGAAGGAGTGTGTAATTTCTTCACTACTAGTGGCACCAAATGGAATTGCAATCTGTTTGTTTATGCAACATGAATTTATGAAGTCAGTTTGTGGGAAGAGTTGGCAAATGATGCATAGCATTGAAACTTGTATGAAGGAAGTCACTAGTTTTGCAATTCTGATTGGTGTCAGATCAGTCAGATTTTAAGCAACCGATATATTCGTTAGGTCAAAAATGCACACACACCTCCAGCATCAGCAGCCACAATTCTGAAGACACACTGAGGGCCTGGAACTGTTTGTCATTAACATGTCGCAGACTTTCCAGAACCAGAGCTTTGGCCCCAAAGATCTCACACAGAGATCTGGAACAGACACACAAACACTTGTAGTTAACAGTAACATATATTAAATTCATTAAAAAATGGATGCCTTAAATTGATAAAAAAAAAAAAAAAAGTGACAGCCAAGAAATTTATAATTTAACAAAATATTTCCATTTCAAATAAATGCTGTTCTTTTCAACTTTCCATTCAGCAAAGAATCATGGTTTCCACAAAAATTTTAAGCAGCACAACTGTTTTCAACTTTGATAAGAAGAAATGTTTCATAAGCAGCAAATGAGCACATCAGAATGATTTCTGAAGGTATCATCATGTAAAACTAAAGTAAAGGCTGCTGAAAATTCAGCTTTTCAATCACAGGAATAAATTACATTACAAAATATTAAAATTGCAACAATATTTCACAATAATACTGTTTATATATATATATATATATATATATATATATATATATATATATATATATATATATATATATATATATATATATATATATATATATATATAGCCTTGGTGAGCATAAAAGACATAAACATGTATATGAAAAAGATACATATTCACATTTGAGTGTTGACTGTTTTAATATTAAACCCATGAGTGGTTTCTTCTCTCAGTCTTATAAGACTCAACTAAGTGCATCAATATTTATTCATAAAATGAAACAGAGAAAAAAACAGCATGAAATGAAAACCATACACCTATCAAACCAACAATAACCGGCTAGTGAAGAAGATGAGTCTTTTATAATGAGCTTGTGTTAAAACTGATTTGTTTGGTTACTCAGAAGAGATTATGACTTTGAGTTGAATGTCTGTTGCAGCAGCAATAATGACATTCAGAAAAAATAAGAACAAACTTAATTAAATTAGATCACAGATTGATACACCATAAAAATCCACCTCAGAAAGGAGAATGAAGGTCATCATAGGATGTGTCCTTGTGTTGAAAATCAGTGGATGGAGCACAATGTAACTGAACAAAAGTGCATTGATAGGCATGTCCGGCACATGTACATGGAACAACAATAAAAGTGAATGTGATAAAACTGCCAGTCAATTTTATTGAAAGGAATAATAACAGTAACAATACTACTATTGCTACTATGTTAAAAATAGGACTTTATTAATATCACTTCCAATAAAAATAATAATTCATGTGCATTTTAATGTTATTTCATTTTTGTGGCATTCAGTGAAAGCCAACAATTCATTTTGTTTATAATTTGATTATGGTTTAGTGATCATAAAACAGCTTGACTGATAATATTATTAGTCTATTTCTTTGTCTTCCCACCCATATTGGTGGGTTAGTCGATGAGAGATGCGACCACCAGTAGTAGGTTGCTGGTGAGTTTGCCCAGGCGTGCTGCTCTCTGCTGGGCAATGAGCTCAGGATCCTGCTCCTGCTCCTGGAAACTCAGCTTCCACTGGGTGATTTTCAACTGAACTTCTGCCCAGTGTTCTTCCTGCTCCAAATCACCTGTCAGACATAAAACTTTTGTGTTTGCTTGAATTTCAAACATTGTATTGCTCCCTCTCTTCTCTTAACAAACTGAACATGAGAACTGACAAGACAGAGAATATGGTCTTGTTCAGCCCCATCTGACCAATGTTTATGGAAACAAGGAGAACAACTATAGATTTTTTCACAGTTTCCCACTGTGGTGTGGTTCCAGTGCTCTGCTGCCCTCATGTGGTGATTACCTTTGTCCTGCTGGATCCAGTCATCAGCAAGGCACCAAAACTCTCAAATGTCCACAGTGGAAGCCAATCATTTTCCACAGGTTCTGGATCTGAGACGGGTTCTGGTGGGTGGTCCACTCTATCAGATACTTGAAAGATGCTTAGATGCTGCAGAACCCAGCCTGACACGTGACTCAACACACACTCTGACACAAACTCCTGTGACAGATAATGTCAAAATAGACTTCTGAACTCGACATTGTGTACATAGAAAAGTGCATTTACCATAAATGCAGGGACAAACTGTATTGCTATTGTTTCTATTTAAATTAATTCTAATGATTTAATCTGTTTCAATATATTTCATAATTTATTAAATAAAAAAATGCATCATATATTTTACCAACAATGACATTTAAACAACCAATATTTATCTTATTAAGACTAAGAACCATAAAGCTCAAACATCACTGCTGCTGAGAACATGCAATAAAAAAAATAATAATAAATTATTATATACATTTTTTTAATGGAGCTTTGGTGTACCAACTGTTTCCCTTTTGTGATTGTTTTTTGTGGGTGAGCAGGCTTATAGGCCTTTTTGCCTCCTAGAGATTCATACTTTTTGTTGATGCTTTGGTGAATAGGCAATAATTTGGCTGTGTCAAGTAAAAACAAATAATTTAACATTTACAAGTGAAAACATTTTAGTAGCACAAATATAACAACCACAGTATAGTCATTAAATCACATAAAATGTTTAATTATTATTAATTCATAATATTAATTATTATTGTTTGCCTTTTTATTGCATGTCTTACAATGCAGGCCCCTGCATCCAACAGATGCAAATCGAAACAAATTAATTGGGTCATATGATGTGATTTAAATTTTTTGTATTAAATGTTTATTTAATCATTATTCATTATTTATTCATAATAATTATTCATTTCCATAATTGCACGTTTTACAATTTAGGCCTGTTACACATCCAACCAGTGGGGTAGCCACAGGTGTGCCAGGGTGTGCCTGTGCCACCCACAGTGGCAGCTGGCACACCTAAAAATAGATGCAGAATTATTTTTTATAGTCTCAATAAAAAATGTTTACTAAACTTGGGCTATTGTTGTTTACTTAGAATATATATATATATATATATATATATATATATATATATATATATATATATTTTGTTCGCGACTCGGTTGATTGAGATCGGCACTTCGGAGCCTGTTCGCGACTCGGTTGATTGAGATCGGCACTTCGGAGCCTGTTCACGACTCGGTTGATTCAGATCGGCACTTCGGAGCCTGTTCGCGACTCGGTTGATTGAGATCGGCACTTCGGAGCCTGTTCACGACTCGGTTGATTCAGATCGGCACTTCGGAGCCTGTTCGCGACTCGGTTGATTCAGATCGGGACTTCGGAGCATGTTCGCGACTCGGTTGATTCAGATCGGCACTTCGGAGCCTGTTCGCGACTCGGTTGATTCAGATCGGGACTTCGGAGCATGTTCGCGACTCGCTTGATTCAGATCGGCACTTCGGAGCCTGTTCGCGACTCGGTTGATTCAGATCGGCACTTCGGAGCCTGTTCGCGACTCGGTTGATTCAGATCGGCACTTCGGAGCATGTTCGCGACTCGGTAGATTCAGATCGGCACTTCGGAGCATGTTCGCGACTCGGTTGATTCAGATCGGGACTTCGTAGCATGTTTGAGATTTTTTAAAATTCAGATCTGGACATCGAAGCAGGAAGTGTTTGTCAAACAGTTAATTGTTGATAAATGAATATTTGGACTTGAGGCTTTTTTTACCTGTCGATTAAGTCGACCGCGAAGATTTTTCAAAATCTGAGAAAAAAAGGTGTGAGCCTCCGGTGCAAGTTGGGAGGTGTGAGCCTCCGCTGACTGCGCGCGCACCTCCCGAAACAGATGAGACATTTATACTTGACACAACTGTTTTAGACTGAAAACCAGACCATACAACTGATTTAGACGCGGGTGCCGGTGTGATGAGATGTGCTAATATCCGTCTGCTCGGGCATGATTGTTTTAGGCCTGTAATTGATTGATTATTGAGGTAATAGGGATGGCACGGTTCGGCACGCGCTTCAACTTAAATTTGACAAAGCATCTGTAATATAATCTGTAATATGGCTTGCTATAAATGGCACGTAAAAAAAAACAGGGTTCAGCTAATAAATGTTTGTTGATGCAGTAGTGTCAGAAAAGAGACTCTGGGTGTGCATATGAAAATCTGGGTGTGCCACATTTATTGTCAGATTACTGTGCAAAATTATGGGATAGTATTTTTGTCACACTGCTTCCGTCCAAGCATACTCCTAGTGTTAATTTGCAGGTCGTGTCAAAATGTAGTTAATTGTTAAATGTAATAATTTTCTTCCAAATACGATAATTTTGAACTTTAGCTATTTAATTTTGTTTATTTTTCATTACAATTTATTCACTTTAAATAAATTATAATATATAATTATAGGATTAAAATGAATTGTAGTTGCTCAATATAGATCTTATATTTGCCGAGGCGCAGGTTTGCGCGCTTTGGATGAGCGCATGTACAAATCTTCTCACTGCTCGCTGCCTCTGGCTCTTAAATGTTTAAACTGACAAAGCTTAAATGAGTTTAGTTTAAACACAGATACCAGCACCCAGGTGCTGACGGAATAAATTACTGCTCATATACAGCATTTATCCAGGTTTTTTTTTTTTCATGTTCAACAAACATTTATATAAATATTATATAATATTATACTAATATTAGCTGAACCCTGTTTTTTTTACGTGCCATTTATAGCAAGCCATATTACAGATGATATTACAGATGCTTTGTCAGATTTAAGTTGAAGCTCGTGCCGAACCGTGTGTGGTGAACCGAACAGTTTTTTTTTTCAGCGAACCGTGCCGTACCAATTACAGGCCTAAAACAATCATGCCCGAGCAGACGGATATTAGCACATCTCATCACACCGGCACCCGCGTCTAAATCAGTTGTATGGTCTGGTTTTCAGTCTAAAACAGTTGTGTCAAGTATAAATGTCTCATCTGTTTTGGGAGGTGCGCGCGCAGTCAGCGGAGGCTCGCACCGGAGGCTCACACCTTTCTTTTCTCAGATTTTGAAAAATCTTCGCGGTCGACTTAAAATGCTTCCAAGATCGACTTGTCGACCTCGATCGACGGGTTGGTGACTCCAGATATAGCGACCAACTTTTTTTGAGCAAGCATTGATTATGCGTGACACAGTCTCAATTCAAACGCTGTGCGCGCACGCCGCTACGCGGGACGGGTGGTCACCTGGCCCACCCGTATAGAGTGTGTCCACCTTTGTGTGTGGGTCCATGTACGTGCTGAATCGACAGGTAAAAAAAGCCTCAAGTCCAAATATTCATTTATCACCAATTAACTGTTTGACAAACACGTCCTGCTTCGATGTCCACATCTGAATTTAAAAAAATCTCAAACATGCTACGAAGTCCCGATCTGAATCAGCCGAGTCGCGAACATGCTCCGAAGTGCCGATCTGAATCTACCGAGTCGCGAACATGCTCCGAAGTGCCGATCTGAATCAACCGAGTCGCGAACAGGCTCCGAAGTGCCGATCTGAATCAACCGAGTCGCGAACAGGCTCCGAAGTGCCGATCTGAATCAACCGAGTCGCGAACATGCTCCGAAGTGCCGATCTGAATCAACCGAGTCGCGAACATGCTCCGAAGTGCCGATCTGAATCAACCGAGTCGCGAACAGGCTCCGAAGTGCCGATCTGAACCAACCGAGTCGCGAACATGCTCCGAAGTCCCGATCTGAATCAACCGAGTCGCGAACATGCTCCGAAGTGCCGATCTGAATCAACCGAGTCGCGAACAGGCTCCGAAGTGCCGATCTCAATCAGCCGAGTCGCGAACAGGCTCCGAAGTGCCGATCTCAATCAACCAAGTCGCGAACAAAAAATATATATATATATTCTAAGTAAACAACAATAGCCCAAGTTTAGTAAACATTTTTTATTGAGACTATAAAAAATAATTCTGCATCTATTTTTAGGTGTGCCAGCTGCCACTGTGGGTGGCACAGGCACACCCTGGCACACCCGTGGTTACGCCACTGTGTTGATGCATGCACATTCTGGCTTCCCAGACATTACAAAAACATGAAAGAAAAAAAAAAAAAAAAAAACCTGGATAAATCATTCACTCTTGTTCAACACGAATGCTGTATATGAGCAGTAATTTATTCCGTCAGCACCTGGGTGCTGATATCTGTGTTTAAACTAAACTCATTTAAGCTTCATTATTTATTATTTATTCATAATAATTATTCATTTCCATAATTGCACGTTTTACAATTTAGGCCTGTTACACATCCAAGTTCGAATCAGTACCATTCAGTGTAAACAAGTTAATATAACTACCTCTTTGTAGGGATGTAATCACACAATGTTTATTTAAAAGCATAATTCAGAAGCAACACAGTCATCTGACAATATCAGAATCTGAACGGACCAAAAACCCTGAAATCAAAGCATCTCTAGTAGTAAAGTGGATTAATATGCATGCGTGTGTCTAACTGATCTGAGTTTATGCAGCAACAGTAGCAGCGTCTGCCACGCACGGTTCTTCACTCTGTGCCGGATGGAGTTGCTATAGTAACGCTCTTTGGATTTTGAAATCTTGGCATCCTAAGGGATAGGAAAATAGACAAAGGAGGAAACTTCAATCAAAAACACATGCAAAAACCATGAGATTGGGACATTAAAAACAAAATCAATTTCAAAGTTTTTCAGGAAGTGCTTTCATTAAGAATTAAACACCCAATTTCCAGTAAGAGCTGCAGTTAAGAATTGAACACAAACCTTCCTCAGTAAGCGGCGCACGAGCTCCTCCATCAGACGCTGGTGGAGCTGATTAGATGGATTCACGCGGCAGAGGAAGGCCAGAACACACACTCGAGGAAACGGATCATCCCTGTTATCACTAGAAACAAGATTCTGAATAATACATGTATTTGAAAATGCTGTGAGGAAAAAACATTCTGAATCAAGTAGTTTTGTAGCACAAAAATAGTCAATTTGCAAAAGCCCGCTATGCTTAGTCAATAGCTATGTTTCCAGCCACATATTTTTACACGCATTTTGGGATATCGAATAAAAAAAGGATGGATAGAAATGCAAAGATGCGCATAAATTATATTATATTATATATTATTGTTATATTTTTAATAACCCTGTTAAGGAAAGGGACATATCTTTCAGAAAATATAATTTGCATCTTAATTTTGCAATGAAAATTTATTTAACAGTAATATATACTTCCATGACAGGGTGAACATATCTTATGGTTTATGTTTCGAACAATGGCCCATACTTAGCTAAAATAATGTGTGGGATCTCAGCTATATGTTTCTATAGTACTTGAGTTTCTACCATTTATGACATAAAGTGAAAGGGAAATTAAAACTGAAATGTGAGTGTTTTGATCATAAATGGGCAAGTGGTCTTTCAGGCGTTTTCCCTGACCTGTTGTGTGCAGGCTGTGATTCTAGGGTTCAGTTCCTCCGTGAGCTGCAGAAGGCCCTGGTGTAAAGCTAAGCTCACAAATCCCTGCAGTGTGGACCAGAAGTCCTGAGGGTTTGTGCTCAGAGCCTGAACCACCTTCCATGAGGCACATATGGCCTCAGTGCACAGAGATTCATCATTCTGCACCATCTGGTGGAGAAAATAGACCCAACAACTAAACACAAGTTCACACACATAAACAGTTAGATTTTTTGACTTTTTATGTTATTTGTAATTGTTCAGCACAAAAAAACTTACTAACTTTGACTAACATCATCAGTTGACTTCAAGCAAGACAACACGTAGAAAAGGGTAAAACCTGTTTTTGTTTATCTGAGATGTTCATGTAACAAAACTGATAACCTGAAAAGAGAACTGCAGCCCACCTGTGGTAAGACTGACATCATGAAATTCAGCACCGGCAGAACAAGATGACCAGACAGTAACGCCAGAGCATCCACAGCAGCCCTCAGCACCTCGGAACCTCAGGACCTCAGGAGCTTCAGGAGCCTGAAGGGTCCCAGCAGACTTCTGCAGGAAACTCAGACACGTCCACTGATCTCGAATAAACTGGCCCACAATTCACCCAAAGTCCTTCAGAATGAGACTGTCCACTGAATCACTGGAATAAACACATATAACTCAGAAATCAATATGAAAGTAATACTTATTTTGAACAAATATATAGATTTTAAATTCCAGCATTACAGCATTAATTGTTTTTAAGAGCTCAAACAGACCTGACTGTCACAGTTGTGGGCTTTAGTAAAGTACGGTTGAGATGCTGAGATGATGAAGGTGATTAAGGGTAGAAGTAGTCGGTCAGTGAGTGAAGTGACCTCATGGCCTCAGAGAGGGAGTTCAGGACACCCCAATTAGCCATGTCACACAACAGCGCAAGTGTGGTCATACCGACCACTCTCTGAACCTGCCTGACACAGATGGATTCTAGAAAAACACACAACTTAGATCTCATTTCATCAGAAATTTCCATCCACTTTCAAAATGTTTTACAAATGTGCTTGGGACTAAATCTACAGTAATCTAACATCCAGGTTTTTTTTTTCTCTCTCTCTTTTTTTGCAAGGGTGTCATACTCCTAGTAACTACAATGCACTAAATTGTTTTTGAAATACTTATTGAAATACTTTCCGGCAGCCATATCACCCTGGAGCCCAAGACCGGTTTCCCACTGAAGCTAAGCAGGGCTGAGCCTGGTCAGTACCTGGATGGGAGACCTCCTGAGAAAACTAGGTTGCTGCTGGAAGAGGTGCTAGTGAGGCCAGCAGGGGGTGCTCACCCTGTGGTCTGTGTGGGTCCTAGCGCCCCAGTGTAGTGATGGGGACACTATACTTTCAACGAGCACCGTCCTTTGGATGAGACGTTAAACCGAGGTCCTGACTCTCTGTGGTCATTAAAAATCCCAGGATGTCTTTCGTAAAGAGTAGAGGTGTGACCTCGGCATCCTGGCTAAATTCGCCCATTGGCCTCTGACCATCATGGCCTCCTAACAATCCCCATATCTGCTGATTGGCTTCATCACTCTGTCTCCTCTCCACCAGTAAAGCTGGTGTGTGGTGGGCGTTCTGGCGCACTATGGCTGCCGTCGCATCATCCAGGTGGATGCTGCACACTGGTGGTGGATGAGGAGATACCCCCTGTCTATGTAAAGCGCTTTGAGTGCCTAGAAAAGCGCTATATAAATGTAAGGAATTATTATTATTATATATATATATATATATATATATATTCATATATAGGTTCAGCATGAAGCTCCTCAGGAGCTCAAACTGCCGTCGGTCAAATGAAAACAACCTTTGTTAGCCTGGAGCAATTACACCACTGTGATGGGAGCAAAGTTTAACGTGTTGTGAATATGAATCGTGTGATCAAATACTTTGCAAATTAAGCAGGCTTATGAATTTGGATTTAGTTAATAGACTTTGTTTACCTCTTTCCAAAGTGCCTTGCCCTGACATAGAGACTCATCAGCTCGAAAATGTACAAGAAATCCAAATATCTCATCTAGAGACACCGATGACTGCCAACAACAAGAAAATCAGAAAATCATACACATATATATATATATATATATATATATATATATATATATATGTGTGTGTGTGTGTGTGTGTGTGTGTGTGTTTAAGAAATACATATAGCACTGAACCAGTCATAAGTGTCAGTTTTTGTTTTTAACTGAGATTTATACATCGATTAATACTATAAATAAGCTCTTCAATTATGTATGGTTTGTTAGGACAGGACAATATTTGACCGTGATGCAACAATTTAAAAATCTGAAATCTGATGGTTGCAAAAAAAATCTAAATATTGAGAAAATTGCCTTTAAAGTTGTCCAAATGAAGTTCTTAGCTATGAATATTACTAATCAAATTTTTTTTTGATATATTTAAGGTAGGAAATGGTATCTTCATGGATCATGATCCTTACATTATATCCTATTAATATCTTTATAATTTTGACCCCTACGATGTATTGTTGGCTTTTGTTAAAAATATACCAGTGCGACTTAAGAATGGTTTTGTGGTCCAGGGTCACATATACACACACACACACATATATATATATATAGACAGACAGACAGATAGATAGACAGACAGATAGATATTTTAACTATTATTTCATATAAGAGGCTTTACAGGGGTAGCTACAGTACCACATCTGTAAGGCAGAGAGCAGCATGGAGCAGAAAACACTGTGAAGCTTCTCTCTTAGTGCAGCGTAGAGCTTCTCTGAAAACAGAAACATGAGCAGATTATGTGTATTACGAACACATTCATTATTGCAACAAATATCAAATGCACTCTCACCAAGTGACTTATCGTTACAGATGCCAGTTTTATGAAATCAGTTTGCGTCACAGGCTGCTTTTTTAAACAGCACTGAAGGAGCTAAAATGTATGCTGGACACTTTTTGGATGCTTTTCTTTCACTATTTGATTCAACTAATATAAAATAAATTACATTTATTTCCTTTTATCAGTTTATATTTGTCTCTGTAGAAGTATTTAGTAATGATAATGCAAAACAAAATGATGTAAAAGACTATGTGCTTTATTATAGATAAATGAGTAGCATCTCTTCTTTAATTTGCTCTTAATACTCACTACATTTCTCCAAATGTGGGATCATTTGATTCCAGCAGCTAGTAGTTTGTACCTGAATGCATGCAGTCCATCAGATCCTAGTAAAGGACAGGGGGAGCGACAGGACAGGGTCTGGGACAGAAATAGCAGTGGGACTGCGAACCAGTGCCATGATCCTATCTGCTGAATGAGCTGCAACACTGAACCTGATCACAACCAGAAAAACAACAGTATGAATTCAGCTGTGAAACGACCGGTATAGCAGTGTACCAGTATCTTTATAACAGTAGCATAGCAGACAACTTTTCATTCATTCATATAAATATCAGTTGTCCGTGCATACTATAGTAGTTTGCAATTCTAAAAGTAATTTCTCGGTTTTGTGAATCTGAAACAAAACTTACTTCTAGAATCTAAAGTCTCTAATAATAGAGCAATCTTCCCAGAATTCCCTCAGTAACTGCTATTTTTTTCTAGGGAGTCCATCTGAAAAGGATTTCATCTGTAAAGATCCAAGAGATGTTTATGATTTCTTACACTGCTCACACACACTTCTTACACACTGTGGGAGACAGTGAATGCTGTCTTACCCGTGTCAGGTTCCTCGCTGGTGAACACATCTTCTTTCTTGACTTCCGCCAGGGAAACAGACCTGGTGAGCAGGTAAAGTGCCTGTTTGCAGGTCACACTGTCCTTTAGGGTCAATCCAGCCTGAATTGCCTTAAGAAACCTTTGAGATCTTCTAGGGTGCAGGACAAGGTCCTGGAGATGATGACTCTGTCATAGGAGATGCTGCATTACAGCACTGCTGTGACTTCAATGGCAACATCCATGTCGAACTCGCTGGTTTCATGGTTGCCATCATCTCTCATCATCAGGACAGACAGAGGAACATGACTTACCTTCTCAGGTGCATCATGATTCTGACAGGTACTGACACACACTGCAAAGAGTCCCCAGACAGCACTGAGCAGATACCTCCATGATTACCTCCAACATCTGCACTGGAGATCATTTGCATTAGCAGCATGCATTGATTCCATATCACTGACTGCACTTTACAAATAATCTTCGTGTGATTTATTAGAAAGCACTTAGATCAAAACACTTAGAGCTTAGCTCTTCTCTATGTCGGGGTGTGTTGTGCTTGACCAGTACAAAGTATTGAACAAATTCTCGGGAATGTGACATTGGGACAAAATGTTGTGTATCAAAAAATTAGACATTTCCTGACTAGAACCTTTTAAGTTAAAAACATCCACAGCTTTAAAATAGTTAAAATCCGGTTCAATGCTTTTGCCTTCTACACACACGCGAACCGGTTTGTCTACTTCTTGAAATATAATGTGACCGACTGACATGCACCGAGTGAGACGAGGCTGCATAGACCTATGTGGTTTTTAAAATATTTTGTATTAATTTTCAGGGCTTGCTTGGGTTGTTTTATGGACAGGTTGTATATGGAGGCCAGTAAGAGACCATTAATTACTCCTCATCCCTTTAATTACACAAATGTCTCGTTAAAAATGTCAGCGGACTGAGATACAATAATTCTAGTCAATAATACACAGTAAAGCGTTAAAATGTATTTCTATTTAATGAAAAACACATACACTTATTGTACTACTGAATTTAACACCTGCTATGTTTATTCATACTATACATTTTTCCTTTCACTGAAAGGAACACATATATGGGCATACTTTTAATAGGATGTGTGTTTACAATACATAGATAAGATTACACCCAACATTATGTACACAACCTCTGACGGCTTGATGTGTGTTTTGTAATTATTGAATTTAAAAGAGCTCCATGTATCCAGAACAAACAAACATGATCTGTACAGAGCAAATGAGTCTTTGTACTTATTGTTCTTTTAAAGGTTCAATACTTGTGTAGTAAAGAACTATGTGACATTATATTAAACCAGTGGTTAGATCTCATAAAAAAAACATACATGGAATATTTCGATCCTGATTGCAGGTTTAAGTGGAGTTTACACATGCTTTGTAACTTGGGAACAAGATTACTGTCTGTACACAATTCTAACAGGAGAATAGGTGGTGCATATTCAGTGTTTCATGACCGAAAATGACTCCAAAGACAGTGAACATTCATTTTTGTATCATATTTTATATGGTTAACCACTGCGCAATTGTACATGGCTGAATAAGTTGATGTATTGACATCAGTAATGTAACGGAGATTTTAAACATTAAATGGAACTCCAAGTTTTGTTTAAAGGAACATTTGGCATCTTATTGCATGAGTACAAGACATGTTTCTCTCTTCTTAGTGGACTTTCTGCTAGCTTCTATCTGTATTCATAATGTAATTCAGGGAGTGTTCCTCGAAGTTTGACATTCTCAAGCCATTTTAGAGCAAATGTGAAATTTTAAATGTAAAAGTTTACTTCCTTAAACAAACTTGGACGTTACAGCATGTCCTAACTACAGTAGGTGTGAACCAACAGGTATTTTGTCTGGCCACAAAGAATGTGAAAATGTTTCATTTTGATGTTCAATATACAGTTCAGCCACGCAGAACAGGATTTGGACCAATGAAAGTTCACTGTGGGCGGAGCCTTTTGTTGCTTATTGTATTCACAGGTGGCTAGAATTTAATTGAGAGAGAATGTTTTATCAACTCATTTTATCAAGGACACAGTTTTAGCATGGTAATGCCGGATTCTTCTAAGATTATTTATAAACACATTATGTAAAAAGTTCTACTTGTTGTATAATCGATAAAACAACCCACAATTGTTCATAGTGTCCTGTTGTTGATCAGCATAGAAACACATCTGAGCATTGGTTGAGTTTGAACAAAATTCCTGATGAAAATGTGTCCTGTAAGCGCTTCAGACAACACGAAGCTGTAGTCTTTCTCAGTTCCTTAAAGGACAAGCTCAAGTGCCTGATTATCATCCAGCAGGTCCAGAGATAGGCAGTTCGTGGAGCGCTGGACACTAAATGATGTATTGTCTGGACACAGGCTGGTTGGGGAATGTGGAAGCCCAAATGTATAGCTGACAGAGGTGTCTGGAACCGATTGCGTTCCCAAAGGGAGAAGAGGGGAATACAGTCGCACGTCATCCAGACTCAGACTGTAGCGGTCAGCGGGGTTACGAGACTTCTGATTTGAAACCTGTGATGGATAATGAGCAATTAGTGACATGATGAAGGAATGAAAAGGGAAAGATTGGAGAAGACAGAGACGGCAAACCTGTTTCATGCTGTCTGGATCACAATGGTCCACTTGATCGTTGACTGTAACTGAACTCATTTGTAAACCTAGAAACAGACATTACAGTAAAGATTTATACAGCAGATCTATATTCTCATCACAGTCTACAGGAAAAGATTGATTTACTGTATTTCAAATTTTTCAAAAAAAAAAAAAAAATTAGTCCTAATGCATTAATAAGCAAATATGCATTAAAGTGACAGTTTAGACTTTTCGATTTTTAACAATAAATAAATAAATAAATAAAAAGAATGCAAAAATCTTAAAAAAATAAATAATTAAAATTAACGAAAAGTTTTCCACAAAAATTTTAAGCAGCACACTTAATTTCAATAAAAATGTAATCAATTTCTTTATTAATCAGAATATTAGAATGACTTCTGTAGGATCACGTGACACTGAACACTTGAAGACTGAAGACAATTCAGCTTTGTGATCACAGGAATAGATTACATTTTAAATATATTAAAATAGAAAACAACTGTTTTGAATTATAATGTAATTTTTCACAACATTCGTATTTTTTCTGTATTTCTGATTAGATACATTCAGCTTTGAACAAGGTTTTTTTTGTTTTCTTTTTTTTTTTGTTTAACAAATAAACATTTATTGCATGACAATTCTTAAAAATATAATAATATATCAATCATATAATTAAAATAAATAACATAATAATGCAACATAAATATAATAATCACCATGATCATAATAAATATTAATACCAGTAGTGGTATGCATTCTCCATGTTTTACACATTTAGTAATGTTATTTTTTTTAAACAAATGAATCAGAAACAAATTAAATAATGTAGATAAGGTTTGAAAGTGCCCTAAATCTGATTTTATTTTTTTTTTAATCGTCATCACCTTTGAATTCAGTGTTTGATTGGATGGTGGGACAGTCGACGGACACGCCCTCCAGCAGCTCAGCCAATCGTAAGATATCCAAAGGATCGTCCACAGAGACCTCCCCAGGTTCCTTCACCACATCCTGCAAATCTACATTCAGATTTCATCACAATCTGTGCTTAAACTTATCGTAAATCTAACGTGTTGTGACACTCTTTCACTGTCAGTGCGACAGTGCGAACGTGACATTATGCATGTCAAGTTGGCAAAGCAAATAGACTAAATAACTTCAAAATAACCTTTACAGCTTCATCGATGTCTTTTCAGCACTACATATGCAAGGAATCCTAGCAATGCCTATCTGTCAGCAGACCATGTCAAATTGTTGCAAAACAACTGCACAAGTATTCAAGCCCAGCAAATGATATGTGATTCTAAAGCTAGCAGATGAGTTTAGAAAAATGTTGATTATTAATATAGTTGTATATATTTTTGAATACTGATCATGACTAAAGTTGTTTGACCCTCACCTTCCTCCTGCCACTCATCTTCATCCAGCCGAGCTTTGCTGCTCATGTCGATGCCAGAGGTGTGTGAGGAGCCGTGACTGACAGCAGAGATGAAGGAGTTTTCCTTCTCCTCCATGGAAACCATCTCTACAGAGACACTGTTTTGCCTGGTGTCTGCCTCAATGCCAGAGCTGCTGGTGGAGTGTCGAGACAGACGAGGACTGCCCTCGCTGCACGGATGATCCAGGTCCAGCTCATCACTGATGTACGATTCACGGTACCTCTTCTTCTCTGGATCCAAAAAAACATGACATGGCAGAAAAATTGATTTTACTAATAAGGGTGATTCTCACAAATGCTTGAACATATTTAAGTCTTACTTCAAAAAATAAATGATATTTTTTAATTTGGCAACCAGACATCACTGTTTTCAGGGAAAACTAACTAAACTAAAAGTTAGTAATTTATGTATACAACATATTCACAGTTTGTGGAAATATTAAATCCAATAAGAAAATATATGTTCGATACAATTTTATCTCATTTATTTATTTTTCTTGTGATGTAAAAGTCAGAATTTTGTTACCAAACTGTTTTGAATGGTTTGCTCTTTGATAGGGTTAATATTTACTGTTTTTCATTGTGTGATTTGCCAAATTATATTCATTAATGTGCTATAATAGAACCAAGTCCACTGAGAAGAAAACAAAAACCAAAATCATACTACAAAAGCAAGCATGACGGACATGTAAATGAATATCATTTGGACACACACCGTCTGTCTCCTCCAGCTGCCGCAGGTGTTTGAGCGCGGGCTGCAAACTGAGGTACAGTCGGTGACAGGAACTTAAATGCAGCAGAAGATGTCGGGAACGAAAAGCCGAACCCGTGTAGTATACCAGCTTCCTCGCTGAGGGCAAACCATCCGGCTGGATCTCAAACTTCTTCCCCTGTGCAGAGAGCAGAAGACATAACCTCTGTATTTTTAAAAACTGAAATACTTTTAATGTTAGAGCACCACAATTCAAATCACATCAATGAGAACAGATAAATCAACCATAAACCATAAATCAACAAATCACTTGAAATGATGGAAAAATTAAATGTTACCAGAAAGGTGAGTCGTCCCACATGAAACCAGGGGAAGTCATACAGCAGATCACGCACATTGTTCAGCTCCTGCAAATAATAGTATAACGTAATATATAATATTATAACATATATACATAACATTATCATTATATTTTATTACAAATTAACACATAACAGTTCGTTCCAAGCCCAAATTATTCAGATGAAGTAGTTTCCTGAAAATAGAACTAACATTTTGATCTCCTAACCCTTCTTGCTACAAAACCCACTTCCACAGATCATTTGTTAATATAAGCTTATTTGGCAATGTGAGAAAGGATTCATATATAAATCCTGTTCTTTATAAAAGCAGAAAAGGGAGCCCATTTAAGGTTGGGGTTAGGGCCTCACCACATATGGTCTCTGATCTCTTAGACACAGGGCCCTTAGTTGAATCCAACCCAGACGCTTTAATGGGCAGATCAGAGGACTCAAGGGAAAGGCATGCACTCCCAAACAAATCCTTGTTTATGGACTGAAACGTCTAATATATGCATTCCAGTCAGGCCTATCTGGAGAGCTCTGTCGTTGTGATTGGCAAAATCAAAGAGAAAACACAGAACTGCGCTGAATCACAGAATGATGCACAATGAAGTAGGCCATTACATGTGCTTTGCAGTGAAAAGCAACCAAAGGTCTGTCATTTTCAATGAGGGCTGGTGATTTCAGATAATGTGCAACAACTACTGTTGCAATGTTGCTGTGTCTGATTTTTGCACTGCTGCAATTTATATACAAAAAAGTGTTTTCCCCTATTTTTAATGGCAAGAAAAACACCTCATGCATTCAAAAACACACACCTGATACACTTGCATTCCTCGTAAAGTGAGTCCAAGCAGCGCTGAACCTTTTTCTTCTTTCTTGTCCTACAGGAAAGAGGCACAGGCTTATTAACATTAATGTACAGTGTATAGCATATATACACTATATAAATAACTTTAAAATATTATTAATATTACATATTAATACAATTATTCAAATCTATATATGTATATACGTAGTATTATATTACATGCACATACAAAACTGAAAGTTTGGGGTCAGAAAAATTGTGTATTCCTTTTTTAAAGAGGTCTGCTATGCTCACAAAGGGTGCATTAATTTGATCAAATACAAAGTAGAACAGTAATATTGAAATATTATTACAATGAATGTATCCTGTTATGGTACAGCTACATTTCCAGCAGCTATTACTCCAGTCTTCAGTGTCACATGATCCTTCAGAGATCATTCTATCATCGGCTGAGCTGCTGTTGTAATATGACTCAGTCAAGCACACTGCAGTTCCATAATGTGCCACAAGTAGTGAAGAAATGACTTCACCTTTAACTTCTACTTTGATGAAAACATTTTCAGAAGCTCCCTACATTCCACAGCTGAGAATATCTTGACCTACAGCAAGACATGCTGATAACCGTGCGTGACCTCTCACCTTCTGTAGGCGATAAAAGGTGACTGGGACATCCTCCAGACGGCAGGATTCTCTGATAAAGAGCAGGACAGCGTCACACGAAGACATCCCCCACAGCTCTTTATGAACCTTGGGCCCGTGACACAGCAGGTAGTCAATTCCACGTTTCGCAATTATCTATAAGAGAGCAGACACGGGTCATGCGTGATTATAAAAGGAGTATGGGCACACACCATGCTTTATTAGACTTTAATTAAACTTTAATCAAACCTCTACTGTAAAAACACAACAAGAATTTGCTGGTTTGATGCTTTTCAAATAATGCTAGTCAAACAGCATGGTCTTTCTGGTGAAGTTGGTTGTCCAAAAAGTCTTGATAGTTAAAAATGCTAGGGAGGCCATTAGCATACCCACATCCAAATGCCAAAAATCCTGGACTTTACCATTTAAACCCAATCTTACTATGATTGAAAACAAAGTAAGCACCTCTTGCTTGGATTCAAATCTATGTGATTGTATTTTATACACTCTAATGAAGATTTACCCAGGGTGGAAAGTATTCTTTGGGTTGGAAATACGCAGCGTGTCCCTGACTGTGGCTGTCTGAGGGGTGGTCAGAGTGATCGGCCTGTAGGGCGTATCCTGCTAGCTGGAAATAGACTTCCTCCTGCTGTCGGCATTCGGAGCGCAGGACACGTTCCCGCAGATCATAGTAGTACAGTTTTCTCGCTTTACGCTCACTGAGAACACAGAAAAAAAAGAAAAGAAAAAAAAAAACAGCATCAGAAAAATGTTTTAGCAAGAATGATTTTTTATTTATAATCCTATTTCCAATAAATCCTGTTCTTTAGAACTTTATTTATTAAAGGTTTAGTTCACTTTGATCGAATCCGAGAGTTTTCTGACCCTCCATAGAGAACAGTGCAACTGAAATGTTCCCAGACCCAGAAACTTAGTAAGGACATTAGTAATATAGTCCAAGGAGGGTCAGAAAGCTCTCAGATTTCATCAAAAAATATCTTAATTTGTGTTCCGAAGAGGAACAAAGGGGTTTGTGATGGCATGAGGGTGAGTAATTAATGACAAAATCTTTAGGTGAACTAACACTTTAAAGAATCATGACACTAAAGACTGGAGTAATTATGCTGAAAATTCAGCTTTATCATCACAAAAAATTAATTATATTTAAAAAATATTAAAATAGAAAGTGTTATTTTATATTGTTATAATATTTAACATTTCTGTTAAATAAATGCAGCCTTGGTGAGTGTGAGACTTCTTTCAAAAGCATTAAAACGGTCCCTAAACTGAAAAATTTAATGTTTGAAATTAAATGTTTCTAAGGAATTCACATCAAGCCTAATTTAAAACTTCAAAATAGAACAAACATCGTTTTCTAATTTAACTATAATAAAATTAATAAATTAATTTTAAAATACATTTAATGACTCTCCTCGGGCTCTCTGCAAAATACTCCACTCATTTCCCACATTTAATAAAATCTAAAGTTAGGCTGAGTTTCATTAAGCAGTTTTTAAGTTACACCAAATTATTCCTAATAAAAACAGCTTTCAAAGACAGGCCACATTAAAACCAGATCACAAGCCCACTCAAACTGGCCTCAGACCCTGGTGGATTAAAACTAATGAAGGAAAGAGGCCAAGGAGAGGATACCTCCCTTCACAAATGTTCGGGAATCTCTGGCCTGTTTCTTACCAGATGAGTCTGCCATTCTGCACATAATACTGGACCTTCAGACAGAGCAGGGGAGGAATTGACCTCCTCTGTGAACCCTGCCGAGAGAAAGAACAGGCTTGACTAGGTTACTGTGGCAACCCCCTCATTATGACGTCACTCCCACATCCCAACCGGCTTACTAGTGTTTATCTTTACTATCATACTGTAACCGCCCTGATGACCACAGGGAACACAGATCACATGGTACAGTGATTCTGTCATGGAATCAGTAGAATCACAACACTATTTATATTTATATGACTATAACATTGATGAACCATGGTATTTTACAGATATGTAAAATACCACCATGGAACTACTGATAACGATGGAGGACTGTGTTAGCTCACCTTCCCTGAGTCCTGTTTCCACTCCTTAGGAAAGTACTTAGCAAGTTTCTCTTCCAAGTCCAGAAAAATGTGCTCATTGTCTAAAATAGCCCAGAAAGGACACACAGGAAACAAGCGTAAATGCTTTCGGCATGCAAACAATGGCATCATGAATTCATGCATGAAATCTGCCCAACAATGACCTCAATTAGGAAGACGGCTGGAATGAAAAGACCCGTTGAGCCATTGGTGAACGCAGGGCCCAGTATGCAACAACCCCAACTGCAGACAAAACTTATCCCAGTAAAAACTTGCAGTTTCATGCCAGAGCGATTGTGATTGCAAAAGAATTCTAGCACTTTGCGTAAATCGTGTAAACACTTCTAAAAAGGAGCTTGTGCAAGAATGGAATTAAGATGGTTTAAATAAATGTCAAAATAGAAAATGAAAGAAGATTTAGCTAAGACCAATAAATAGATGTTAAATGTTTCAAGCACATTCTTTTCATTCAAGTGGTCCATGTGATTTATTTCATTTGCCAACATGACCCCTTAAGTATTTGTATGCAACACACACACACACACACACACACACACACACACACACACACACACACACACACATATATATATATATATATATATACACATATATTACATTGGTTTGATTACTTTTGATCAATTTAATGTTCTGCTGGATAAAAGTTTTTTAAAAAAAGAAATCAAATTCAACTTCTGAATAGTAGTGTATCACAGTTTACACAAAAATGTTAAGCAGCAAAAACTCTTTTCATCTGTTTTATACATAGGGTAATTCATATTAAGTTTTAGATTCTCTCAGCATGATTATATTGTGTGTTTTAGTATCTATACAAACAGAAAAATAATGTTTTTACAAGTGCAAGTTCACATTCCATTCAGTTTATCCATCCTTTATCACTGCTAACTTCGCATCCCTACCTCCCTCACTAAATGACTCAAACTCTTTCTGACTCACTGTCTCTTTATCTGAGGTTCATGATGAGAAGGTTGTGACCCTGCTAAATGCTAAGCCAATATCAATTGCTCTCTCCTGCTGCCTCTGCAGTGAAGTGGTGATTCATGGTGAATTCCAGGCTTAAAGTTAATATAGCTTGATTCCAAAGCCTCAGGGGTCACCAACCCTCAAACACACAAAAACAAAAATGCTCTTGTCCAAGAGAAGAGTGACGCAAAATATCGTAAAAAGGTATTGAAGGGAAGAAAATGAGAGCAAAATGAGAACAAACTCATCTTAATAGAGCCTTACCAGAATGGCAAAAGACAAATATTAGATGCCACATTAGTTTTAAATGGATTGTGCAGTTCATATATTGCTTGAATTGGCAAACAACTTGAAGGCCTTGAGCTGTAAGCATTTGCATTTGAAAATCTTTAGTGAACGACAAATAAAACTCAAATGTGGTTACAATTTCCATTTACAGTAGGTACAAAAACACACGTCCTTTAAGATTCACATACACTCTAAAAATAAAGGTTCTTTTGCATCTATGGTTCCATGAAGAACCATTAACATTGATGGAGCCATTCCATTGCACAAAAGGTTTTTAATAATGGAAAAAGTTCTATAGATTATTATAATGCTCTTTACACTAAGAAAACAATGGTTCTTTTAAGAACTGTTCACTGAGAGATTCTCTGGTGAACAAAAAAGGATTTTACTATGACATCACTGCAAATCCCCCTGTTGCAACCTTTAAATGAGTACAGTGTAATTGGGAAATATAAATTCTTACTTTTGACTAAAGTCAATCCAAAGTAGTGCAGCTCTTTAACCCCAAGAAGCTCACAGACACGATGAAACACATCTTGACCCGTTGCTTTTAGCTTGGAGGAAAAGAAAAACAGATTTGACAATTAATCAGGTACAAAAACATGATTTTAAAATGCTAGCATTCAGCTCAATAAACACACATTTGCACATTTTATATACTGTATATTACAATATACTGTAAAGTGCAGCCTTCCTCAGGTTATTACTTTTTTGTCATTTGTCATTGCTGCATATCACATTATGAAATATTACAAGAGCTGAATATTTACCCCCACTGTGATGTCCAATGTCTCCTTGGTGGGCAGTAGGACACATACTGTCCTCTTTAGTTTGGTGGGGACAGACATGGCCTATGAAATCTCATCCACATACACTCATGCGTACACACACATACACTCACACACTGACACTGGCCTCTTTCTCTTCAAGATGCTTTGCCTACAGGTATTGGCTCCTTCATTTTGAATATCTGCAAAAGAACACAAACAACCAGACTCTGCTTCAGTGTAAGTCTATAGAATTTCATGCCCATTTTATTGTCTTCCAGGTGGAAATCATATTCTTGAAAAGTAATAGGACACCTCTCCTCAACAAACTTTATGATATGAGATACCAATATACAGGTGTATCTCAATAAATTAGAAAGTTGTGGAAAAGTTCATTTATTTAAGTATTCAACTCAAATTGTGAAACTCATGTATTAAATAAATTCAACGCACACAATATTTTAAGTGTTTGGTTCTTTTAATTGTGATGATTTTGGCTCACATTTCACAAACACCCACCAATTCACTATATCAACAAATTAGAATATGGTGACATGCCATTCAGCTAATCAACTCAAAACACCTGCAAAGGTTTCCTGAGCTTTTAAAATGGTCTTTCAGTTTGGTTCACTTTAGGCTACACAATCATGGGAAGACTGCTGATCTGACAGTTGTCAAGAAGACGATCATTGACACCCTTCACAAGGAGGGTAAGCCACAAAACATTCATTGCCAAAGAAGCTAGCTGTTCACAGAGTGCTGTATCTAAGCATGTTAACAGAAAGTTGAGTGGAAGGAAAAAGTGTAGAAAAAATAGATGCACAACCGACCAAGAGAACCTCAGACTTATGATCACCTCCATGCCACGCCGAATAGAGGCAGTAATTAAAGCAAAAGGGGCTTTAATTATTATTATTTATTTTTTTTGGTCTTATGAAGTAATCTAATTTGTTGAGATGAATTGGTGGGTTTTTGTGAAATGTGAACCAAAATCATCACAATTAAAAGAACCAAAGACTTTAAACTACTTCAGTCTGTGTGCATTGAATTTAATACACAAGTTTCACAATTTGAGTTGAATCACTGAAAAAAAGGAGCTTTTCCATGACATTCTAATTTATTGAGATGCACCTGTTGTAACTGAAGAATGAAGAATGATTAGTTCTATGCTGAAATATCTGCCGATATCTTTTTTTATATCTCTTTTCTCATATTTTAAAACAAGGCAAAAAAAAAAAAAAAAAAGAAACACTGGAGTAATTAAAATGTCTAGACTTTCCAGTGATGTTGATGACGTCTGTGGTGGAATATGAGGTTTTATCCTGCTCTCATATTTCTTGCAAACTCGTCCCTCAGTTTAATCATGCAATCAAAGCTCATTACATTGCATAATTTACCCATTTGAGTGTGTCAGATTATGTAAACATCCAATTATGTAACGATGAAATTAATGCTAAACAATGATTCTTGGAGATCGTGTGGTCAATTTTATTAGGTGATCTTATCGTGTTTGTGGAACTTCACTTTTCCTATAACGTAGATAAGCTCACCTGTGAAAACATCACAGGCAGCAGATGCATTCCCCACATTTTTGGGCTAATTCCACCTGCTGTATGTCCTGCTGATACAAAGCTAACCCTATAATGTGTACTTTTGCACCCATTATATAATGCTGTGAAATGAATGTATTTGGACACTTAAGTCACAATTAAAAAAATATATATATATATATATTTTTTTACCAAAAATTATTTTCACACAGGTGTCATAGCAAAGTATCCTCTCTACCTCAGGCTATCCAAGATGGTAACATATCTGGCGTATTTTAGAAATTCATCATTTGTTTACCAATGGATCCTCTGCAGTAAATGGGTACCATCAGAATGAGAGTCCAAACAGCTGATAAAAACAAAGTTTTTAACTTTAAATAATTGCCTCCAGGAAAAACTACAGGTCATCTATCTATAATATTGCTTTCTCCAGTGAAAAAGTCTTCTCTGATTGACAAACATGCACAGATCGTGCAATGTTTTATTTGAAAATAGTTCTAAACAAATATGTTTGTGGATTTTGATGTGAGAGGACAACAGAAAACAGATACTTTTTCACTGGAGGAATATTATAGATTTTGGACAGTATATGGACAGTTTTTTGTTCAGAAGCAATGGTTTAAAATTAAAAATTTACTAATGATGGATTTGTTTATTACAAACATGCAGCTTTACACTTCATAAGAAGTTAATTGATGAACTGGAGTCTTGTGGATTATTGTGATGTTTTTATCAGCTGTCTGGTCTCTCATTCTAATGGCATTCATTCTTCAAAGCAGAGGATCACTGATGAGAATAATGCATTCTTTTCGATAAAAAAATATACTCACCTACATTTTGAATAGCCAGATTGGGAGTGAACTATTTTGGATTAACAATTCCTTTAACATTTAACAACCACAAAGTGGTGGATTTAATCCATTATAACGTGTAATGCTTTTCTTAGAGTCTGAACCTACAAATGGTATTTACGTTCAAATACCATATGTATTCTAGATGTTTAGATAAAGCTTTGTATATTAATTAGCTATTGGCTGTAATTAGGCTGTTTCTCTCTCACATTGCATTTACAGGGGTGTGTTTTATTACAGGTGATTCAGAGCCACGGTGATGTCAGTCCACACCTGTGAATCAAGACAATATATATACTGTTAACCGCTACAGCCTCAGGGGAATCCAGCTGTCAGCTGCTAGTTGAAGACGGAGATATGGTGATAAAGGTATAGGCCTAGATAACCCCAAAAAATGAAGATTTCACTTTTGTTGGATGGCATGCAGTGCAAAACATTACTTAGGTTTATTTGTTTGATGCTTCCGAGACTATTACAACTAGACTATTACAACTCTTCTCACATTTTTGAAAAAGCCCAATCTAAACTAGCAAACAAACAGCTTGTTAACCATGGTGCTATTATAAAATCAGAAACTGCAAAAACAATGTCCGATACTTCAAACAAAACCAATTGTATAAGTCTGAATGCCTTAAAACCCAAGCAGTCAACAGTTTTAAGTTGTAACAGTTGAAACTTAAATGTTTTTGCCCAAATCATCTGAGCTTATTTTTGAGCCCTGATATATTTATTTACATCCCATTTGGTATAATTCAATTCTATTGTCAATATTATACATATCAGCATTAAATCGGCACCAAAAATTGTCAAACTGCTGATAATGCAGTTTAAAACTTCAAACCAACTCAAAGCCCACAGTCCTGTTTGTTCAACCTGTAAGTGAATGAGACATGAACGCCTCAACACACCGTCCCAGGAGGAAGTGCGTGAGGTCAGAGAGAGACTTTGCCAGTGACCACATCTCCCGACAGAGCTCCAGGTGGTACAACTCTCTGCCGGGTGGGATTTATGGGGGTTTTTCTTTAAATCGATTAATCAGATTAAATCTGACCTGTCTGGAGACCTCTGCTCTGGACTTAGTTTAAATACCCTCGTGTTGGGCAAAACCAAGTTTATTATTTACATTACATTTACATTTATTCATTTAGCTGACGCTTTTATCCAAAGCGACTTACAATTGCTATATATGTCAGAGGTCGCACGCCTCTGGAGCAACTAGGGGTTAAATGTCTTGCTCAGGGACACATTGGTGCCTCACAGTGGATTCGAACCTGGGTCTCTCACACCAAAGGCATGCGTCTTATCCACTGCACCAACACCACCCATTATCACAACTAAAACTAAAACTATTAAAAAACATTTTTGGTAAATGAAATCAAGCAATAAATGAAAAACTTAAACTAAATGAAAATTAGAAATGCCTTGGCAGCTAACTGAAATAAGTTTAAACTGAAGCACTAAAAATTACTAGCTAGAAATAAATAAAAACGGAAATGTAAGTAATACAAAACTAATAAAAATGACAAAATTACTAAAAAGAAAAAGAAAACTATAAAACACGTATAAAAAAATAAATTGTAACAAAAAAGTGGAAAGTATAAGGACTGCTTTTCACTGTTTTCAATTTACTTTTACATTACATTTACTTTAAGTAATTTAGCAGACGCTTTTTTTCTAAATTGACTTACAAATGATGACAACAGTAGCAATCAATCAAAGCTAATCCTAACCCCAACAAATTTAATTACAATATTCAATTTCAGTATTCATAAAAGCATTTAATTCATATCATTTCAACTGAAGTATCAATTTTGTGTAAGATACAGAATATTAAGTCATTATGCACTGATAAATTTACACTCCAGTGCTGTTAGCCACTAATCAAATGACTGAATCAATGAGCTGAACACAAGAACCAAATCCATCAATTTGTGAATGAAAACATTCAGACACGGTTTGTGAACCAGAAGAAACAAATTCAAAAGATTAACTGAAAATATCCAACTCAAAAGTATGATTGGTACCTGTCCATCACACAAAGATATTTTAAGACTTACATTAAAGCCAACAAGTCATTTAGGCTTTATTTATAATCATTTTGCATCCTTGGCGGAAAAGTGTTACTCTAAAACGAATCAAACTTTCAGGCACACAAGCCTCCCTGAAAACAATAATTGTAAATCAATCTTCTTCTAGTATGCATCCTTCAGACTGGAAAAGCCACTTACTCTGCAAGGACAGATAAAGTAGGATCACTCGAGCCTTGAAGCAACAACAAATCTTCAGCACAACAACACCAACAGACTGCGGCTATGTGCTTAAGGAGTTTTCCTTCCTATGTCACGATCCCAACACCTCCGAAGACATGCAAATAAGCACTGTGTGTGCCAATTATAGGACAATTCCAGTGAAAATATACTCAGATAAGCCTCAGGGCAACTGATACACGATGAGCTTGTTTGTTAAGGAAAGAATTTGACCAGTGTTGGTGCAATGGTGCATCCAAGCATAAAGCAGGCACTTCAAGTGAAATGAGGTTCCTACAGGACAGCACCTTGAGTTATTGCACAATACCAATCACAAAGCTTTACCAACTACTAAGATCTGAGAACAAGTCAAAAGCCGGTTTTCCACCTTCCCATGACTCTGAAAAAACACTCATCATCTTGTCATGAACCATCATACCTCTCTGCCCGTTGAATGTGCATTCATGTTTAGACCTGTCAGAGGGTGAGTCTGTTATATCCAATTGCCTTCCTTTCTGTACCGTTCACACAGCCAAGAAGTTCAATTCAGCTGTGTTTAATATGATCAAAGACTATATATTTTTTCATCTATGATCAATATTTTGTAGTCTAGTGCATTAAATCCAATGAATTACAATTTGACAATGACAATGTATTTATATAGCACACTTAATTACAACTTCAGCTGACCAATGTGCTTTCCAACAAGTCATCAAAATCAGAAAAAAAACACACAACAGACAAACTGAAAAGTTATAAAATCATACGAATATCCCATCAGCCATATTCTATAGAAAATAAAAATGTCTTTAGTCTGGACTTAAATATATTAAGAAAAGAAGCTTGTCTAATGAATAGTGGCAAGGCGTTCCAAATCCAGTTCATTGTCTGAACTGGTGTCCTCATACACCATTATCTCACTATTTATATGAAGAAACAACCTGCAGAACAACTTCATGGGTGGGAAAGTGTAGAAGTTTCAGTAACACTCAAGAAATCACACAAATCAGCCTTATTTCCAGCTTTAGAATAGATATCAATCTTAAATCTGTTAATGACCAATGAAAAGTTGCACTAGTTCTATATCGTCAACAAGATTGTAGTGGCAGTTCACTGCTCAATATATGCAAAAAATTATGAAAGAATTAAGATTATTTCTAAAACAAATTGGGAATAATAATAATAATAAAAATGCTTAATTGTATTATTTGTAAAACTGACTATGAAGAGAAAAGAATTGCAAAACGACCATTCATTAATTAATTACTTGGTAAATATTGCAGAAGGAAAACAACAGCAACAAACAAACGAATTACAGGACTCCATAGGAATGAAGGAACCGAAGTGTGATTTGTTCTTATAACTGTAGCTAAAATTATTATGTAACGTTACACATACTTAACTAACTACCACTGTCCAGAACATAATAACGCAACTACTAGTGCATTAGACTTTCATATATAAATAAATGCTCTTAAAAGGTTACAAATGAACTTACCGCTAATTTAAATCCCGGGTGTAAGTTTGTTTTGAGGGTTGAGGGTTTTGCTGTTGTGGTAAAACTCAATTCACATAAACACAGCCTCGCGCTCACTGACTGACTGACTGACTGATGATGAGTCTCGTAGCTGTGGATCGGACTGAACCAAATTATCACCGTGAGGGGGGAGGATTCATCACACCGTACTAACAACCAATACATTACAACTGATTTAAATACGTAGGATTTTTCAGCGAGAACAATCAATGCACAATAAAAATGAAATAGTGATGGAAAACTGTCCAATTCTTGCTGTTCGTAGTAAAAACCTACATAAACAAACCCCCCCTGCGCAAAATTAATGAAAATGTATAACCCTCCTTTAAACTGATACACAACAACAACAGTCTGTGTGTGAGAGAAAAATGTTGAACTGTATGCACTGCATTTTGTTGCGGTGATGAAAGAATGCAGTAAAGATCTGTATAAAGTGTAAAATGCATTAATTACTCTAGGTTTTACTACAAACTTGTTTACTGGTGATGCAGGCCTTGTAAAAACAGGATGCTGAACTACAAAAAAAAATAATTCTTATACAAAGAAAGAAAGAAAGAAATGAGAGCTAACAATGATTTTGTAGCCTTATTATAGTCATAAAAATAATGAATTTTTATGGCTATAATAAGATTTTATGACTATATTATGGCTGTAATAAGAACGTTACAACCGGAGAAGGATCCTCAAACCTTTCTAAAGCCATAAAAATAAGTAATTTCAAAGAACAAGAAACCTTCTCAAATAAATATATAAATAAAAATATAAATAAAAAGTTAACACAGATATCATAGCCATCTTATTGTTGTCTTTTCATAAAATAATATAAAAAAAAAAAAATGTGTTCATGACCGTAATAAGCTGACAATTCTGAAACCTTCTTACCACAGTCATAAAAAATAAATAAATTCAAGACCATGAAACTTCTAACCATAATAAATAAATAAATAAATAAAATTATGAAACTTTACACTGATTTAAGGAAGCTCATGTTTTTAAATCAGTAACAATATCTGTAGTAACAAAGGTCACAGAAATTATTAGGGATGCTAGGGACATGTCCCTACCATGTTCATAGATTTGTGTTGGATGAATTAAAATATTTACATTTACATTTCTTCATTTAGCAGACGCTTTTATTCAAAGCCACCTAAAATTGAGGAATACAATAAGCGATTCATGATAAAGAGGCAATTAAAGACAGGGAGTGCTTGCAATACAAAGTTTCAGGCATTGTTCATATTAATACAAGATAGACAAAGAGAGATTAAGGAAAGAGAAAGAAAAGTTTTTTTTTTTTTTTTTTTTTAAGATTAAGTGAAATGGTAAAGGAAGAGATGAGTTTTCAGGTGTCGTTTGAATATTGTCTGTGATTCAGCATTCTGGATAGGGGTGGGAAGTTACAGTAATTTCACCAGCCAGGAACGGTGAACGAAAAGGTTCTGGAAAGTTTGCCTCTCTGTGATGGTACCACGAGGTGTCGCTCACTAGCGGATCTCAGACTTCTGGAGGGGATGCAGATTTTGTAATAGTGAGTGGAAGTAGGCAGCAGCTGAGCCTGTGGCTGTTCTATATGCAAGCATCAATGTCTTGAACTTAATGCAAGCCGCAACTGAGAGCGAGTGTAGGGAGATAAAGAGAAGTTTGACAACTCTGAATCAATTAAACCATCATAAAATGATTATCTGTTTCAAAGCGCTCCAACTGGGTAGCATATAGCGAAGAAATGAATTAAGATTGGGATTTCAAAGTGGATTTGTGAATAATTAGATTTTGGAATTTCGCGTTTAGTGATTTAGATCAGAACTTCAGAGCGAGTTCGTGAATTTTTTTATTCAGATCAGAACTTCAGAGCTCAAAGAATGAACCATTTGATTGGGACTTCGGAGTGGGTTCACAAATCTTTCGTTCATGAACAGGACTTCAGTGCGGGTTCATAAATCATTGGTTTTAGATCAGATCATTTATCGCAAATCATTTATTGCAGATCAGGACTTCATAGTGTGCATCGCAAATCTTTTTTTTTAAATTTCCTTCTTTTCAAATTTCCTTTTTTTAATGGTTTTATGATAGTAAATGTGTAGGAACCATTTTGTTGTTGTTGTTGTTGTTTTTACAATTTTAATGGTTAAACTATGTTTACTGGATACAAAACCAAATTTGGTCATTTTGTTACTATTGTTTAATAACCAAGGGTTTTTTTCACCTTAAAAGGACATAAGATGGAGATTCAGTTTTTACTGCTTTTGGGTTAACAGAACTTTGGATAGTTTCAATATACTTGTCTTGATTAGTGGATTAGTTTCAGGAGAAACTCTGTTGACCTTCCCCCACTGACCATCGACAGCTCGACTGTGGAGAGAGTCCTGGGGGTGCACATCACAGAGGATCTCACCTGGACCACCAACACCATGTCAATCTCCAAGAAGGCACAACAGCACCTACACTTTTTTCCACCGGCTGAAAAGAGCAAGTCTCCCTCCACCATAGAGAGCGTACTGACCAGCTGCATCACTGTCTGCTATGGGAACTGTAATGCAGCAGACCGCAAGATCCTCCAGTGGACAGCACAGCTGCAAAGATCATTGGTGCCCCTCTCCCCTCTATCCTGGACATTTTCCTAACACGATGCTCCAGCAAAGCCAACAGTATCATGACAGACCCCACCCATCCCTCCCACAGTCTTTTCCAGCTTCTATTATCAGGAAGACGGTACCAGAACATCAGAGCCTGCTCCGCCAGACTGCTCAACAGCTTTTCCCTATATATATATATATATAGTATATCTGTCAGTAGGTTAGTTGTGTATAGGTTTATACTGTTTTACTTCATTATTGTATGTCTGCATTTATGTAGGACTGTGGTTCTGTGAGGTACGATATTTCGTTCGACTGTATGTCCACACATGTAGCGGAATGACAACAAGCCTAAACTTGAACTTGAAAATGTAAAATTTAGCAAGGACAAAACAAAATTTAAGACTTACATTAAAGCCAACAAGTCATTTAAGCACAAAAAACAAATCTCCTCACATTTATTCTGTATTCTTTTTTTCTTCACTTCTGCAAGGTTTCTTCTTCTTTCAAAAACAATAAAGTCTCTGGAACTGCCTAGGTCCGACTAAATCCATAACAATCAGATTACTAATCAAGATCAGCATTAACCTGTCTGAGATTACACTAATTCAGTGCAGTGGAGAGCCATTCCACATTTAACTTAGTCTGATCAGAATGCAAAATTATTAAAACAAACAATATTTAAATCAAATGGTGATTTGGCTAATAAAAGGAGTAAAAAATTACTCTGACTGTTATTCAGCAAGAAAACAGGAGTGTATGTTGAGCGTGCTGTTTGTGTGGGGTGATTAAGGGTCAGTTAGGGGGCATGACAGGCCATTAGGTATTATCTTCTGCTTCCATTGTGCCAAAAAGATGTCCGCTGTCTTGCCAATTTCAGCCTCTTGAGAGTCTCCAGGAAAATAGCTGTGTGCTATTTTCAACCCCTGACCCCTGCTGTGATCATATTCACATGACCTTCGATCCCTGGCTTTTCCTCATGGCATCATCCCGCATCACCGTCCAGCACTCTGAGAGGGAGTCTGGAGATGGTGCTGCTCAACAGGCTGCTTTTATTCAGGTCTTTAAGGTTTCCATGGTGACCCCACATTCCAAAGATCAGCTGGTTTCAAGAGGCCACATGCAGCAAAACACTGAGCTAAATAGAGGGGGAAAACACTTCTATTATACAGGATCATTCCATGCACACACACACACACACACAAATTGTTTGTTAGACTAAAACAAATAGGATTTAATAATTCACTATAAAATGTTTTTAGAGCAATGAAATTCCAACTTTTTTATTCCAAAATAAAAAATTAAGTACCAGTTTTTAAGTTATAGTTATCTAAAGGAAAATAAGAAAAATAAAATAATCTTTTTTATTATTTAAGCTAATTGCCAAGGCAACATTTCTCATTTTCATTTAGCAAATTTACATTTATATTTAGTAAACATTACAGACAAAAACACTAAAACATTATATTAAAATAAACACATTAAAATAATTTAAAGAACATATAAAAAAGTAAAATGAATGCAAAATATTAAAAACTATAATAGTATCTCAAATGATACAAACAATAACACTAAGTACAATATGAAACGCATCAAAAGTTTACCAGCATAAGATGTCTTTCATTCCGAGATCTAGTAAACAGTGACATCTAGAGAAGAAAATGTGTCAATGAGCTAATGTGCAACTTTTTTTTTTTCATACAAGGACAGTTTATAGACAGACCAAAAATACAATAAAAGTACCATAGAAGTGGTATGTTTTATAAGAAGTATTATATTACCTTGTATTAATGTGCCTCACACAATGCTTTTGTATGACTTCAGAATACTCATGATATAACACACAAGTCATCTCTTGAAATCAAGTCACAAGTGGAAGACATTAAATTACAAAATGGGACAATTTACAATAAATTTACAACTGAGATTGTAATGACCTATCATTATGGAAATAGCCTTCCACAGGTTTGGAACTATTCCTTTCATTCAAAATAAAAACAGTAGTCCATGAAAACAAAGCTTCTATAAAAAAAAAAAAAAAAGAAGACAAAAAGATTTATTGCGAATACATTTAATGAAATGTGGAGTTCATGTTACAAAACCATTTTAACAAAAACAGGATAATTCCAATGTTTTATTTAAAGTATTTTGCACACAAGCATCAACAAATTCCTCCATAGGAAACTGAACATAAATACTTTCCCACAACTATGTGATCCTATTACTAGTATTTGTGCTGTTTTAAACTGACTAACCCTCTAGCCCATACACCTGGCCCACTGTTCATTTGTTAGCTGTATCCCCTGTAATAAAAAGTAAATACTAACATGCTTAGCGTGCATTTTCTCCACCCAACTCCAGGCTGGGGTTGAGACTGTGCATGAGAATGCAATGGGCATCAGAGACATCATATAAAACCAACACGCGGGTCCAAGGCTGCTTCGTTTCAGCTACAATCATGTTCGTCTAGGTTAAGGAAGCCTTTGACGTTGTAAAAAAAAAAAATTGTAAAAATTCTGTAGTCAAATGGCAATTTCTTAATAGAAAATATGTATTATGCAGTTCAACAAGCCAAACCTAGATACCAAAGTGTTCAAGTGAACATGCTTTTACCATGAAAACGACCTGGATATCCACCCCGAATAAATAGTTCACTCTTTTTTAGCAGCTACACTTCCAGTTCAGCATAAGATCGTTTCAGAGAATGAATTGTTAAATGAAATGGTAAAAATTTAAGTTGTACATAAATAACAATGAAAAAAATAATATCACAAGGAGGTTTGATTTTCTTAATAATGAATAGACGGTTAAAAAAAAATGGCAGTAGAAAAATAAAAACGTTAAGTTCCACATTCACAACAGACTAAACAAAAAAACGAAACCAACAACAGAAATAACACTGATATATTTTGCTTTACCTCCAAGAGCATACTTAAAACCGTGAGGAAATAATAACCAAAAAAAAAAAAACCGGCCGTTTGAAGTGAGGTATTCGCTTCCGATCTAGCAAGGCTACTGAAAAAACTTGAGCCCTGCCACCAGGAAGAACTTTTCCAGGAAAATCTCAGAGTCCAGGACGGCGATGTGGGCTGCCCGGCCAATCAGGGAGTTAGCGGTGTTGGGCAGCGCATGGATGACGTCGTAACGCACCAGGTTGCAGTCTTTGTTCTGAAGCACAGGGAGAAGAAGGTTCTCGATCATCTCAGCATACACTGGACCTAATCACACAAGAAGATAAAGGAGAGAAATATATTGTTAGAAGCAGTAAAGCAATCCTAAAACCTAAGATCTTTATCCTTGCCAAGTATTAACTTAAATTTAATTGACCCGAAACCTTTAGTAGTAAAAGTTATATCGGTTTGGAATGACATGAGGGTAAATAAATGATGAAAACTCTTCCTGTAATTCTCACCAGTCTGTTTGTCCTTTAAGGCTGTTTTACACATCTCGATTCGAGCAGAGTGATAGGGGACGTATCTGTCCTGAAGAGACCCCACCAGCACCACGTTCTTAAAGAACTGAAGACCTGAAACAGAGTTTGAGAGTTTGTATATGGAGAAAATCGAACTAACATCAACATGCCGGAACCAAATTATCATCACACTCACCTGCTTTCTTGCTTAGCTTATAGAGGAAGGTCTGGCGTGGGTCAGAGTGATCGCGACAGGTCAGCTGCAGCAGAGAGCCAGATTTCTTCCACTTCTGCATAAACCACAACCCTGACACAGAGAAAAAACAGAGAAACAGTTTAAAAACAAACGGCTTGTAAACGACTGTTTTCAGAGAACTTCATGAGGAGGGATTACCGGTATTGACGAGGGCTGAGCTGTTGTACAGCGTGCCAAGATGTGGTCCAGACAGAGATAGAAACGTGTGTAGTCTGCTGAGATAACACTTAAACCTGGGCCTCGTCAGCACCGAGCGCACGATCAGATTTCCCAGAGAATGACCCACAAAACTGAGAAAGACAACATAGTGATTCTGTCATCCTAAGGCTAGATGCGCTTTACTTTTGACAAGCTCATATTTTCAAACAGGTCAAATTAAAATTCATTTTAAGATCCAGTGCAAACTGGCATATGCAAACCTGTAAAATTCATTTTAAATTCAATTTATTTGTCATTTTACAGTGCAAAATGGTGCTCATGTGCGCCCCCTATGAGGCCAGAATGCACCATGATGTACATTGGTTTAGACCTCATAGTCTTGGAAGAAAGGGAAGGGGTGAGGGATTCTTTTGGGACAAAGTCGGAGTCAAAAGTTTACCAAAGGTGAGGGCAAAACAGCCCCAGTATTTAAAATGTCCCTGTTGTGAATTTGTGTATGTTTTTTAGTCTAATGTTTTGAAACCACAACGATATTTAATTTATTTAATAGAAATATGCAAGCCCTCAAAATCAACCATTGTGAAATGTCACACTGGACAGGGCCACTAAAAATGTTGTGTGAAAAAACACTGTGATGATTTCTCATATCTGAGTTTTACTTTCTCATTTATTTGGGTTTGATGAAAAGATCTTACCTTATCTTGGAAACTGTGAGGTTGAAGATTTGTATGTACTGCACAATTTCATCCAAAAGTCTGTCAGTCATGGATTCAAAATCAGCAAATGTGTCATTCTTGAATAACAACCAAATAAAATGAAGGTTAATATTTTAAAATATACCACATTTTATATCACATTTATCTTCCAAGCCTATTGGATTTTTATCAGTGATTATACCTTTCAGAAGTACTATAATTTTTTTTTTTAATTTGTATAATACACAATTTATTCTAGAAACAGCCAAAACCCAGTGCTTGTTCTGCAGTTTACCTGATTGCGTTCTGACATTAGGAAATCTATTCGAGCTCCAGGCAAACCGAGCTCCAAATAAGTCTTCACTAGACGCAAATCCGCACTGTTACCTAAAGAAATGGTTTTTATTTTAATAAACATTGATCTGAATCTGTACATGTAGACTCAGGGTTATATATAAGATTTACCAACATTAAGACTGTGACTGCTTACCATCCAGACCATGTACACAAACTATTAAGTGTATGCCCTCATCAGTGTTTTCATCCTCATCCATGCTGAAATATGGCACAGTGGAGGCCAGATGTGCCACCTCGCTGTACAGGAAGCCTGGCAACTTTAGTTGCTTCAGCTCCTCTTTTGCTTGGGCAAACCTAAAGATTGAAACACTCCATCAAACAGAGACAGAAAAAAAGGAACCTACTATCAGGTATAAGTTCATGCATCTACAATCTGCAGCAACATGAACTCATTTAATGCTTCTCCTTTTTATGTACTTCTAATAAATGTCTTAATGCAGAACCAGAATTCCAGCTTACAGTCAATGTGAAAGAGCATTTGAAATATTTTTCAAATCTACAGTTATTTGCTGTAACATTTATTATAATAATTTGCATTAAATTACTGCAAAACATTTTGCAAAGATTATTTAAAGATGGCATTACCTAGAAAAGTAGCCTAAAATAATGCCTAAATAGCTAGCTAGTTATCATTACAATTCACATTAACATATTGATCATATATACATATGATTTCAGGCAAAAATGCAAGTTATTTAAGTTTATTAAAAGACTATGAAGGCAAAGACACTTTATTGTTTGGAATAGCATACACTGGTGTTCAAAGTTTAGGGGCCAGTACTTTTATTGAGGAGGGATGCATTAAATTAATCAAAAGTGGCATTAAAAAAATGTATAATGTAAATTGTAAAAATTTATATTTAAAAAAAGCAGTTCTTTTGAATTTTCTATTCAAACAATCCTGATAAATTGTCTCACAGTTTAAAAACCTTGACCTCTGGCAATATACATATATTTTTTGTGCATGAAAAACTCCAAAACTAAAGGGCAATGGCAAGAAAAAAAAAAAGAACACAAAAAAAAAACTCACGCAGTCATCTGAGCAGTGGGGGCGCTCTTGTACCAGCACAGGTCATTGCTGGTTGGTGCTGGTCCAGAAGGCCGTGTCTCCTGGCCAGCTGAGGGGAGGTATGTTTCCTGGAGCTGTTCCAAACCCAGGTGATCATAAAAAGGGGTCCTTCCCTCTGCTCCCTCATCCTCACACTTTCCTTCATCCCCTGGGAGTCCATTAACATAAACCAGCCCATCTGTCTCCTCGTAGTAACCGTTCTCAATCATCTCATGTTCCTGTTCTTCCTCCTCGTCCTCTTCGTCATTAGCATTGGGGCAAGTCTGAATCCCCAGCGTCACAGCTGCAGTCTCCAATGGGCTGATCTCAGATACATCAGTGCTGGAACGGGAGCCAAAGTAGTTCTCCACAAAGCCTTTCTTCACCAGGTCCGTGCTGCTTGTGACCGATGTACTGGACTGGGCAGCCGTCTGAGGCTCACTACATGCTTCTGGCCCCAAAGGTGCACCACCTGGAACATCGGTCTCACTAGATCCCGCCGGCCTGTCAGGATCATTCGTTTCACAGCGGGGCTGAAGAGCAGAGTCCTCATTGTAAGAGACCAGTCCATCTCGATGAATGACAGAGGATTTTTGCTGAGCTAAAACTCTAAAGCTCGATAACGGGAGGCTGTGAGATTCTCCCGAAAATATGAGGCTCTGTTCCTGAACCAGGATGCTGGACTTTCTGCTAGTGACTTCCGTCTCCACCTCATCATCCGAGGGGAGTGAATTAATGGAGGTGAGGGAAGACTGGACTCCACTGATGCCGCTGGTGCTCTCTGGATTGAGACCCTCCAAGGTGGTGGCTCCTCTGGAGGCAGGGCTAAGCGGAGATGGTCTCTGGTTGGCACTCTGTAGAATGGGCTCTGTAGGTGCCTCCAGGCTAGTATTAGCAAAAGGAGATGGAGAAACGGGTGCTAACTGTGTTGCAGAGCTGGGCTCGCTCTCGATTCCGGAATCTGAGAGCCTGGAGGAAGCTTGAGGAACACATTCACTTCTCAAAGCGGCTCCACAAGCTCTGATGAACGTGGCACCATCCCCAACTCGACTCTTGAACTCAGAGAAATCGGTCTGTGTGATCTCTGGAACATCCCTCTTGGCAGTCGGATCTGAGTGGTGCCGTAAGAGAACGGTGACCTTATCGCCCTGGTAGGGGTCCTTGTCGCTCGGTTTGACATCAATATGTCTGAGCCCAGCGGGTGGATGTGTCGAATCAATTCTGGCAGCTGCGCTTTCTGCGGCTTCTGCTCCAGTACCTGCCTGGGGCCTAGTCTGCATTTGCAAACTCAAAAGACTGGAAAAGCTGTCACTCTGGATACCGGCGTTGCCTTGAATGTCGCAGTGTTTAGTATTCGGAGCACAATGCGTGGTTGCAGTTTCATTCTGGTGGATGTATTTGCCTACATCATCTAGCTCGTCTTTCGGATTGCACGGAGTGTCAACTTCTTTGGACTTGGTGGTCGGTTCACCATGAGGAACCTTCAAGTTCTTGTAGCCTGTGAGGACCACAGAGTCTTTTGAGCTCTGCCTGATAAGCTTCTTTGAATTTTCAGTCTTGGCATTCTTCTTAAGCTTGATAGATTTGGCTTTGGATTTGAGGGGAGGCTCATTCTGTTCAGGCCAAGCTGTGGCAAGGGCAGCTTGCTGCTTATCTGGGTACGGGCCGAGGCCTCCCAGTCCGCTAGCAATGCAGTCCTTTGAGTTGGACCTGTCTGCTTTAGTGGACACAGAGCTGCTCCTGGTGTTGTGAAGACCAAGCCATGGACCATCGCGATCTTCAGGGCAGAAGAAATATGTTAAGTAGTAGTTTAGCAGACTATTTATCCAAAGTGAATAGTCACTTAACTACAGGGACTGTTTCCATAGTGCAATCTAACATTAAAGGGATAGTTCACCAAAAAAATATATATATATATGTTTGTGATAGTCTCCAAAATGGCACCAAAGAGACCTAAAGGAGATTGATTATTGAATAAAGTTATTTTTGTTTTCTCTGCACACTTACTACGTTTCTGGACATTGCTCATGGTAGGATCATTGCGGTCTACGGGAGGAGCAGAGAGCTCTTGGAATTCATAAAAAAAAATCTTAATTTGTGTTCCGAAGATGTACAAAGATCATACAGGTTTGGAATGACATGAGGATGAGTAATTAATGGCAGAATTTAAATTTTTGGGTGAACTTTCCCTTTAAGGAAATAATGGTGAATTGCCTCATAAAGGGTCTGAACCTTTAAGCGTTTTATAACCAAACCACTATGCCACACCTAGTTTATCTTAAAGAGTATTGACTAGCACAAAATCTGACATTTCAAAGGTCTTGTTCCTTTTCACTACATTTAGTTCAGGTGTGTCCAGTCCTGCTCCTGGAGGGCCAAAGTCCTGCAGAGTTAGGCTCTAACCCTTATAAAACACATAACTGAACCAGATAGGTTGGAGTTAAATTATCTGTGATCCTGGTTTTTCATTGTTTTATCCAGAAAAAAACTAACTTTAAATATTGCACGTGTGTGTGTGTGTGTTATTGTTAATGTTATTACCTTCAGTAACTGATTCCAAATATCTATCCTCAAAGATGATTGGTAGGGAGTTCACATCCCCATCAAGATCAGCACATTCAACAGGAAGAGGTGGCAAGGACAAGAAGTAGGAGGAGTTCTTGATAGCTGTGGTCATCTGTTGGTGACTATGAGCACTGTTGAATAAAGTAGTTCATTTGAATTATCATGATAATTCAAATCTTTTCCGTGTGCTAAATAACTACATTACAGTAAAGATATTTGAAGCCGTACTGCAGTTCCTGGTAGGCTAGTGCACTCTGTCTTGGGTGTTCAAGACAAAAGAAAGCTTCTGCAAATCTTTGCACCTAAAAATTGTAAATACAACACAAGTAAAGCCAGAAAAGTACTGTGCACAAACACTCCTAACTATGCAACATCAATTTCATGCATCTTTGGGTTACAAAATCTGTCAGAATGCAATGCATAACACAATGAAAGTACGCGGTTAGAAAATGCATATAATAAAAATCTCAAAACTCACCCGTAGTGTATGGTGCTCCTGGGCCAAGAGCGCAGAGACCCGCTCATTCAGGGACACCACTTCCAGGAAATTCCCCCACAATGCCATGAGCAGAGAGCACAGCTGTGCCAAATTCATGTTCACCAGTTCCGCCAACTCATCTGGGCTTTCTGCCCTTTGCTACAAGATACATACACACCATCATAAATATAAAATAGTGTAGTACAGCATGATGATACCAGCCAATCAACAACCACAGTGGTGGGAGGTATGACCTTAACTTATGGATTGAGTAATGTTACATTACAATAATGGTATATCTCACAATGTATTTATTTTTGCCCCAAATTCACCAATCAAATTACCAAGCTGTAATGCCTATTTTTGTACAATTCAATGAGTTAAGTAATTGAAAATTGATGGATGCAAACTAAAAAATCATCATTATTCAAATTCATTTTATTTTACATTCATCTGATTTGTTGATTCAAATTTCAACCTTTTGGCCTATAACTTAGAAATGAGCAACATTGCTCATAAACTGTAAAATAACCAAATTCTGCTTTACAGATGTAGTCAGATGGTAGCAAGACCCTTCAATAAAGTTCTATAATATTCCATAAAGTTTAATAAAGATATTGACTTGTTTGGGACACATCCTGCTCGGTATTTTTTGCATTAAATGGTACTAACTTCCCTTGACATACCTTGACTTGCTCACAAAGCTCATTAAGTCGGGCCTCCACATCAAGTTCCTCTACAAAAAAGAAAAAAAAAAGACAGCAGAGTGAAAATGTTGGTCCTATAGCAGCAGTATGGAGTGAATGAGAGAGAAGGGTCTGTCTGAAGACCCTGTGATTGACAGCACATGAGAGGGATCTAGAGGATCAACAGCACAGGAAGTAGAAGTCAAAGGACAGAGAATACCAGCAACGTCCAAGCAATAAGACTGATCCCAAGTCAGCCTGAGATCTGAGATACTACTAAAGGAAAGGAGGACTAAGTTGAGTTAAAAGCTCCCTCACTGAAGGGCACTTGCCAAACAAGTGACAAATGTCCAAGGTACAGGGAATGAAAGAAAGAAAGCTAAAAAGACATGAATGAAAGGCAAAAGGCATGTGGAGCAATTTTGAGGGTCGGTTTTGGAGGGACATACCTATGTAGACGTGCCTTTGGCCTGGAGGGTAAGGTCTTCTGAGAACTCGTTCATAAAGGACCTGCATGCTGGGCTTGGCTAGTGGTGGGATTGCACATATAGGCACGTTTAAAACTTTCACTCTCCCCTTTTGCTGTTTGAGCTTAATATGAACCCGTAAATACATGCAATTTCAGTCACTGTCAGAAGCGGAAAGGGATGAGTAGTTTAGCTTTGACTGAGTGAGTGAGTGAGGGTGAATGTTCTGGAGGGAAAGACTTGTTATAGACTAGTTCTGAGGTCCAAACATAGAAAAATAGTTGATTTAAGCATCCACATGCGGGCTCATACATAAGAGAGGGCAGAGGCATACACTATGCAGTTAAATAAACATTAACACGTAAATGTCCAGAACAGCAGTCCTTAAAAAGTCACTAACTAGATCTTCAAGTGAATGGTTGCATTAGTGTAAGTGAGTATTCAGTGATTTGATAGGCTCTGATGAGATTAAAACATATATATTAATATGTGAAAGCAAAAGATCCAAAGCATATACAACAAAACAGATATAGACATATATAACATACATATATACATACACAATAAGCAAAAAATATATATTTTATAAACATTAATATATAAAAGTTTAAATGTAAGAAACATAATCGCTTAAAAAAAAAAAAAAAAAACTGAAAACTGAAAATGATGTCTTTCAGCACGAAGGTTTTCAACATCTCTAAATATACTTCCAAAGGTTCATTAGAGAAGATATTGTATTATATATATATATATATATATATATATATATATATATACATACATACACACACACACACACATTACATTTTCCAACAAGACCTTTTAATTATTCTCCCTGCATTTTAATTCTTACCACACTAATTTCTTATGGTCTTCTGTTCAAAATGTTTTGGATTTTTCCAATTTTTTTCTCTTTTGCTCAACAGGTATGCATTTATTTGGTCAAAATTAAGTAATTATTGTAATAATGTGAAATATATAAAATTTTTATATATTTTCAAATACAATTTGTTTGTGTGATGGCAAATTTCCAGTAATAATTACTCCAGTCATCGCTGTTACACGATTCTTCAGAAATCTTTCTAATTTGCTTATTAAGTGCTCAAGAAACTTCTTTTTTTCTGTTCTATTTTTTTTATTTATCAATGTTAAAGGCATTTGTGCTGCTTAATATTTTTTGTGGAAACCATGATACATTGTTGGATTTATAAGAGAACTATAAAATATTTAAAACATGTTTTTGGTCACGTTTATAATCAATTTCTTAAATCATTTCTGATTAACAATGCATTACAATTTTACAGTCCCCAAATTGTTGGACAGTAGTGTATATTGCTCACCCCTAGAACACATACACACACTGAAGCTCAGCAATTAAACTGGCTTTAGTAATCAAAGTTTGTTAAATTTGGACACTGCAAAGCAAATTAAACCAAAACTTCATGACAACCAGCCACAAAAAAGCTTTATACAGGGTCAAAGACTGAAGTGCAGTGTAAAAATGTTTTAAAATAAATCATTTCAGTCATCCAACTCAGGTTGGAAACAAGACTTTTATTCTCTCAGCTCTGACAGACTACATACCTAGCTCTATGCGCTGGGATGCGGGAAGATTCTTGGTCAGGGAGGTTAAATAGCAGAACAGGCCCTGATATGCCTGCAGCAAGCTAGCACACATGCTCTGGTGCAGGCTGAAGGCGTGCTGTAGGCACTGTTCCGACACCAGGAAGGTTTTGCCCTGCAAATCATGAAAGAGAACTTCATGTCTCACTGACTCTACAATCTACATCAACAGAAGGAGCATTAAAAGTTTTTGCATTACTATGATACCCAATTTTCTTTAGTGATACAATCTTTTGCATTTGAGAGAGAAAAAAAAGAGCATTTAATGTCAATGAAACTTGTGAAATTAATACCTAATAGGGAAGTGTCTAGACATCTCTTTTGCACATTTGGTTGAGTAAGGATATGTGTGTTTGTGTGTGTGTTTGTATTCTTACATCTGGGGACAGCTGCTTGACGTAGGTGGTGCCGAACACCACAGACTCTAGTGTTGGGATGAGAGAGTCTTTGCTCTGTGCCGGAGCGTTACGATTCAACCAGGTGCTTTTGACTGGCCGTGGGAAACTGAGGGGACAAACACTGCAAGTCAAATACAGTATTACACATTTCTACTGCTTTTAAAATAAAGCTACAATTTTAATAGATCATATTTACCCACCCACACACACTGTAAGTTTATTTTATGTCCTGAGAAGCACAGCAGTCTACAGTCTCCACTCGTGACATATTCAAAATGACTACTAGTCCAGTTCTCAGTGTACTGCTGACCTGATTAGAGGCTGATGCAGGGCCACCAGTGATGCATGGATTGTGGCAGAGATGACAGACAGGTGGAAGTAGTCAAACATGATGTTGACGTGCTGGTGGATGCCTCTGTGAAGGCTAAAGTGCAAACGCAGCGTTCGACTGCTGATGCTCTGGAGAGAACTTGGCTCCTCGGGCCTGAACACAGACAAAAACAAACACTTTTATATTTGAAACCACTCTTTTACATTTAGTCTTTTAGCTGACGCTTTTAAAGTGACTTAGTATAGTAACAGTATAATGATTTAGGTAATAGTGTTGTTCAATATCCTAAATCAATATATAAGCAACAGTTAATTTTTTATTCTTTCTGTTATTCTACATACGAGTAGTCGCCATCGGTAAAGAACAGGTCCAAAGACAGCTGAAAGTCCATTTCATTTAAAGACTCTTCCACCTGCAGGGGAAAAAAAGACTATCACCACCCACTAGTGATGCATACAGAGGCAGATTTGATCACTGAACCCTTAGTGTGCGTGTTGTTTGAGTCATGAGATTTGCTTACCTTCTTTGCATCTAGCAGCATCATCACTTTGAATACGAGGGCATCGTTGACTACAATCTCCTCGTTTTTATAAAGGATCTGAAAGGTTTTGCTGCAGACCACATCATCTTGAACTGATGCTGGAAAAGCCAGATCCGAACCTGTGCGAAAACACACATTAGCAGGGCTTTAGAAAGCTTAGAGATGCTTGCTATTCTTCCCCATAAAACTAAATAAATAAAAAAAAAACATAAAAAACAGCCAATTAATTTATCGGAAATAAATATCTGCTGTTATTTTTTCCAGTTTATACCATTCTGCTCTCTGAAAATCTTTCCGCCTTATTTGTGTACATGCAAATATGACGTGACAAAGCACCAACACAAGTTTGACATCAATGGAGTTAATGTCAAATTTATTTAGTGTGCATCTGACTGTTACCCATGTTAACCAACATTACACATGCTTTTCAAACACAAAGTTAAAAGACTGCCCTCATACTTGTATTAGGAAAGAATCTGAGGAATCACTGGACAGATAATGATGCTTCTCACCACATTTCACCACAGGGTGTAAGACATCACACACTCCAACAGACACAGAGCCTGTTAGAGCACAGGCAAAGATTCTTTCAACCCACTGTGTCAATCACCGTAAGCCCTGAGGTGAAGGTTGATGTAATCTTAAGAGAGCCGAAGGCTAAAGCTGTGAGAACTGTTAGAAAGGGAAGGTAGGACATTTAACCCTCATAACTGAAGATAAGCTGCATTCCTTTGAAATATGCAGCCTAAAGATATCTCTGTAGAGATAAGACTGATAATTTACCTGGCTGAAACATTTTATTTGTCTTTAGAAAATACAGCCTCAACACATACGGATATCTCATTCCAATGGCAAATTGGAATGAGATATCAGTAAAAATAAATTATCCCAAACAATGATACAGAAATCATACGATAGCATTATATGCATTGCAGCATGTGTGCAGTTGAACACATTGTATGCACAACATAGTTTCAAACTCAATTAATCTTGTTCTTAAATTAATACACTTACATATTGTAAATTATTATAAATAAATAGTAACTTTTTAATACTATTATTATATTTGTAATATGTTATAAAAACAAAATTGTTACTAAATAACCAAAATCTCAAATGTCAGCTTTAAGGGCTGGTCACATATTGCGTCTTTGCGTGCTCAAGTTTGTTATTTTAAATGTAGTCGCGTGGCAGGCGTGCCCCTTTAGGAAGAGACACAGCCGTGAAGCGGACGCGGTGGTGCGACACACTCATTTTTTCCAGGCGTGTCCACACCGCATCGAGATAAAAACATTTCATCATGTGACAAGAACCAACCAATCAGCTTCATCCTTCCCATGACAACACTGAAAGCTCAGCCAAGATGAAGGAACAGCTGATCATAGCTGTACAGGGATAGCCAGTTTGGAATAAATTTAGTAGCAGAGCTACTGCAAGCGATTTTTAGTGCTGCAACTGAAACTATTGCTCTTCATGGAGAGTGCAGGTCATGGTTGCTTAGCAATGGCAGATGCCTCCGGAGCGCAAGCGCCCGAACGCATTGGAAAAAAAAACAGAAAGTGGCACGCCTAGCATTTTCCATGCGTTTTTAGGCCATTGACCAACAACTAGACATTTTTAGACAAAAAAATAAACTAAGCACATTGGTTAAATACCAACTGTTTTGTACAAACTAAGGTATTGTTTTGGTTCCTTGATTTATATTTCTGTGGTATCGTGACATGACAGGACATGTTCATTTGAGATGTAAAAAGTTTTTTTACCTATGGGATGCAGCAGACTGGCTTCCAGCCTCTGCGGGATCCGTGGTGGCACCTTCATACTGGCTCGGATCTGATAGAACCTGTCATCACATACAAGAAAACAAGGGTGTTCATGATAAGCATAAGAATTCAAGACAAGCATTATACTTCTTACAGCTGTAAAAATGTATGTCTGCTTTATTACTATAAAAGCCAACACCAGATTTTATTATGGACTGCTATCTAAATGACCCTTTTTGATGATATTTTTCTTCTTACTGTGTGCAGTCCATGTAAGAAAAGCCTGAAGCCCAGTTCAAAGACTTACTTTATGTAAAGGTACAGTAAGGGATTAGAATCTCAAATAATTTAACTATACAGAGTCTAATTCTATTTAATTATTAGTTTTTAGAGAGTTACGTTACAAAAGTCGGTAACACTTTAGAATAAGGTTCCATTAGTTAATGTTAGTTAACTACTTTCGTTAACATGAACTAAGCAAGAACAATCCTTCTACAGCATTTATAAGTCTTAGTTCATGTTAATTTCAACATTTACTAATGCATTATTTAAATCAAAAGTTGTGCTTGTTAACATTAGTTAATGCACTGTGAATTACCATGAACTAACAATGAATAACTGTATTTTCATTAACTAACATTAACGAAGATGAATAAATACAGTAATAAATGTATTATTCATTGTTTGTTCATGTTAATTAATACATTAACTAACATTAACTAATGGAACCTTATTCTAAAGTGTTACCCAAAATTCTTGTATTTCAAATAAATGCTGTTCTACTGTACTTCATAAAAGTAATTTATTACTTAATCCCAGTTTCCTTAAAAGCACAGCTTCATAACTGTCAGACACTAACAATAAATGTTTCTTGAGCAGCAGAGAGATAGTAACTAACAACATTAACTGTTTTTAACGTATTTTTAAACATGAGAATGCAGCCTTGGTGAGTAAAAAAAAACAAACAAAAAAAACTTAGATGGTAGTGCATATTACAAGAAAAAATAATGAATCAAAACAGACTGATTTATTTAGTGATTCAGTGAGTCATTTTAACCAGTGAGTTTGTTTGGTGAGTCACTTTGGGTGACACAAAATTATTCATAACACATCATAACATTAATTTTTTTATTTTATTAGAATTAATATCGCAGTGCCTGTTTTTCCCCTCATAACGATACATTCAGACTACAACTCAGCTAAAGCGTCATTTCTTTTGACCCCACAGATTCAGCAATGAAGAAAACACTGTCAGAATAAAATAATACCATATTCAGCACAGAAAAATTCAGTTTACGAACCAATAACACAACCAAACCTCTTGAAAAAAATTGTTTCCGCATTTTTTTTATTTTTTTTATAAAGAAACTGGTCAGCTTTTCTCCTTACTGTGGTTCTTAGAAAGGAAGAAGCTGCTGTGACATTCAAATACATTTCACAAACCACTCAGTTCCTCATTTCTACTCATCGGAGCTCGGCTGAATAACCCGGACACACTGATCTCATCAGAGAGCTCCAGCACATGGCTGTATCCAAACAGCTCGTATTTATATCCTGTGCTCCATCCTCCCGTGCATTTGCAATGAAAGACGACGTTCAGGCAACCAAAATAGAGCTGCGATTTTCCTTCTGACAAGAATATCATGACATCAAAAGCACACAGAGGCACTTGTGTGGGAGCGAGGAGATATGCAAGAATACAACCGGCTGGCCGGAACACAGATCTGGGAAAAGGAACAAACAACTAGTCCCCCTGCAGGACCTGAAGAAGAGAAAGACGGTTGCGTTGTGCTTCCTGTCGCACAGCTGAGCAAACTCAATGGCTCTGTGTTTTAGTTAGACCCGTGGCGACAATGTCAGCAGATGTGGAATGTTAACCTGAGAATGCAAACTGCTGTGTTGACACCAAACAACCCTACTGAGCACTGACCAAAACCTAGTGTTTCTTCCTTTGCTTTGAAAATGGACTCTTTACATTGCAACATGGAAAGTGTAACGCTGCATAAACGTATGACTACCTTAAAGGGATAGATCATCTGAAAATGAAAATGCTAACATTATTTACTAAACTGTATAATTTTCCACGGAACATAAAACACATATTTTAAAGAGTGTTGGCATCCAAACAGTTTCAGTTCCCACTGACCTCCATTTTATTTTCTATCCACATAACAGAAGTAAATAGTAACTGAGGCCATTTGATCACCGATATACTTCAATATATATATTTTTTTATGTTCTACAGAAGAATTTGTGTAATGTAGTTCCTGTGTCTCAGTCATAGAGCATTGCGTTAGCAGCGCAAAAGGTCATGGGTTCAATTCCCAGGAAACGCATACTGATAAAAAAAATAAAAAAAATTGTATAGCCTGAAGCCTGAATTTACTGTAAGTCGCTTTGGATAAAAGTGTCTGCTAAATGCATAAATGTAAATGTAAAAATGTAAGTCAATTTAAGTTTGGAATGACATTAGGGTGAATAAATGATGACGGAACATTTAGTTTGTGGTAGACTATCCCTTTAAACAACATATTTTACCACAAAACAATTTGGATATCCAGCAAAAATAACTTTATATGCTAGCAACGACCTGTTTTATACTTATACCACCCACCTCTAGTTATATCTAGTGACTGGTTTTGAAATGTGGGCAGCACTTGTAACTCAACTCATACCTGTGCTGAATAAAACTGTGGCTCTTCATAGTGCACAACGGCCTCTATAGATCACATAACAGGAATGGGCCATTAGGCTCTAGTGTGTTGAAATGCCCATGTTTCCATGCTTAGATAAGACTAGGTATGGAGTGTTCAAATACCTGTACCATATGCTGGGTCATTTCAGGTTTCTGGCACATACTGAAACTGGTGCAATCTGCAGTTAACCTCAATTGTATTCTGAGATTGTCTGCTAATAGAAATGGCATCCTCATGTTAAATATGGAAACGCATTTATTTTGTCGTCATCTATGACCTATGCTTACTTTGTGTCCTGCACCATTTGTGCTATAGACATTACTGAAAACTCAAACTGTACAGGCTGGTAAAGGGACAGTTCACCCTAAAATAAAAATTATATCATTAATTACTCACCCTAATGTCATGTCTAACCCATAAGACCTTTGTTCATCTTTAGAATGCAAATTAAGATATTTTTGATGAAATCCATGAGCTCTTTGACCCTGCATAGGCAGCAATGCAACTGAAATGTTCCCAGGCCCAAAAACTTGGGATATTGATAAAAGTCCATGTGACATCAGTTTTTCAACCGTAATTTTGCAACGCAATGAGAATACTTTGTACTTTGTGTACAAAATAAATAAATAAATAAATAAAAATAAAAAACAACATTCAACAATTCTTCTCCAAATCATTATTGAAAGTTCCACAAGCATGCACACATTGCTTTCCTTTGCACATAAAGATAGAGAAACAGCGATGTATTTTGAGGTGTCCCTCTCTGCTAGTCAACTCCGGGAACAACATTAAACTACCGTACAAGCAGACGTGTGACATGCCTGAACAAAAATAATTGAGAGAAGACTCCTAAATTATTAATTCTAAGAAAAGATGGTGCACATTTAGATTAAGAAGCTGAGACGTGTGCCGGCAAGCAATGGCAGGAAGGACAACGAGACTGTAAAGACTATAAAAGAGCGCTACATGTTATTAATATCAGTGAAGATGATCTCATAAAGATTGCACGAATGAAGACGAGAGCTGCAGGCTACAAGTTTCTGTACTGAATTTTACTGTAAAGAAAACAGCTTTATAACAAAACAGACGTCAAGAACATAATATCATTTAACTATTAACTTTCTTATGTATCTTACTACAAACACATACCACCATTTGTCTACATAAACTAGACAAGCTTTGCTCATCCTACATCTTGTTGAGGAGCAGGAGCTTGATAAAACATTGCCAGACTATTCAAACGTTTCCAAATGCAGTTCATTCCTATTCCTGTTGTTTTAGTCATGGCTTCTAACCAAGATCAACCTTGAAAATATTTTATTTGTGTATGCAACCCAACCTGGAATGACACTTTATCCGGTATAAGAACATGTTCTTACCCTCTTTGGAAGAGATCCACATTATAGAACTTGTGGAGCTCCACAGAGAACTCCACTGTGGCCTGGACCTCCGTCATGCTGGATTCAGGGCTGGAGGACGGCCTGTCTCAAACGATCGGCAGCAAAACTGTGGAAAAACAGATAAATGGATTGAACAGTCATGTCATAACACGTTGAAGAACCGGAGAAGAAGTGGGAACATTTCTACAATGAAATATAATTTTAAAAAAATGAAAATGTATGCATACATGTGCAACCAAATGTTACTAACAGAATAACATACTAACTTTTCCAGCTTTGTATGAGAAACATATCAAATATACATTACATGTTTAAAGTTTTTGGGCTAGTTAAAACGTTCAAGTTTTTAAAAGTATCTTATGGCTGTATTTATTTGATCAGAAACACAGTATAAGACAGCAATATTGTGAAATATTACCACAATTTTAAATATTTTATTGACAGCAAAGCTGAATAATATCTCTATAAAATGATTTACTGCTTAAGAAACTTTTCTTATTATCAATGTTGAAAACAGTTGTGCTGCTTAATATTTTTGTGGAAATCATGACACATTTTCAGGATTCTCTAAATAATGGAAAGTTAAAAAAAATAACAAAAAATAAATAAATCTGTTATATCATATGTTCGTCATAATTTTATCCATTTAAAAATGTAATTTCTTAAAAAGAAAAAAATCCTACCGACCCCAAACTTATGAACAGTAGTGCAAGTTTAGTTATAATCATAATCACAAAAGAACCTAACAGGTTTTATTATTTATATTTATTTATTGCATATACCAACTATACCTATGTAATGACTTGAACACAAAACTGAACAATTTCTAAAATACACAACTTTTAACAAATCTCACAAGAGAACAGAATCAGAAAGTGGCTTGTAAGATTACCATTAAGGCGGCAGAATTTTTTTTTTTCCAAAACAAAAGAAACCTCATGCACTCCCACTTCACTAAGCAACTCTGACCCAAGTTCATAAGATGAGTCTCACTACCTCTTGACATTTAAACCCCACAGATATAGCAATGACATTCAAGTCTATTCCTACAGCTTATTCTCAATGCTCTTCATCATAATATCTTTAACCACCTATGCTTATTTTGAATGCTTTCACACACCCCGCAGGTTTTCAGAATGATTCACCCATATTTGCAAGTCACAGTTACAGTACTGAGGTGTGATGCAAGATCCTGACAAGTCCAGCACACTTCAGACGGTTCGATGCAAAGACGGTTCTTCCACTAACCGTGGTTAGCCCCGCGGGGGTCTCTGGAGGATTTATTGTGCTTTGTGGCATCATCGGGGGGTTTTAGCTTTCATTAATACAGATTAGATACCTCAAATGGGAGGCAAACTGCAGTCGCCTATCACATGTAAACCACAAAGTCAAATCAGATCCACCACAGTAAGATTTTCCTTCCAAACATGTGTTAAGCTGGCGATAAGAGCACAGGAGCCCCATCCCACTGTCCAGGCACAAACACAACTAACAGAAAACAGGCATTATTTCTTTAAGGACAGCTACTTTCCTTCCTCTGAGCAGTGCCTGTAAAAATTATGTTAGGATATCAGTGTTGCCCTATAATGCTTGGCATATGTTCATGTCCTTGAATGCCCTACTGTTTTATGCTTTCTTCTGCTCACTCTCTCTCAGATTCAATGACACACGAGTCTAGATCTGAAGTTACCATTAATTTCCTTCAAAGTGAAACAGTTTTTAGCAATAACAACTATTTCGAGATCTACCATGAGCTTAGTGTGCCATATGTTTCTGTACAATCCAAAAGTCTGTTATTTCATCCTTAATATTGTGCTTATCTGCCAAATTCTCAAGATCACATCACAATTCATAGAAATAATTTATGTACACTCTACTGTACATTTTTCAGACTTTTTGGCCTCCAAACCAAATGGCTTCATTTGAATCTATATGATTTATTAAAACGTTTTCAAGCAATCAAGAGAATGAGAGTTCAATGAAAGCTTTCATGTTTTTCTCATACATTAGAATGTGTCCTGTTTAATTTAAAAAAAAAAAATTCCAAGCAAAAAAATGATGACTGTCATACATTTTACCAAGACTTACAGAAAAATTTTTTTTGTCTAGTCTAACAATATAACAAGATATATTGTCAGGCATATTTAGAACAAGAATCATTAGATGACAGTAAAAAGATCAGAGTGAAGCCCTAAAAAAAACTACCAGTCACGTTACTTATAATTTGAAATCTTTACCAAACTTTGCTTTATCCTTCAAACTAGGTTTTACACATTTGTCAGTAAGAATGTATGAGTTATTTGAAATATACTAAAATGTTGTATACAAGTAACGTTACAGGACATAATAAGTATATTGTTTCATTTTTATATAAATATATTTGTCACACAGTGATGTGAGACCGTTATTTCACCCATACTTTTGCGTTTTATTTTCACAAATTGTTTTATATAGCTTATACACACATTATTACATATTATTATTAGTGATTTGATAACATTATTAGTGTAAACGACTCACCCGTCCTTACTCGGTTTAGTATCTTCTCTCCTCATGTCAACTGATAAACAAAACCCTATATAAAAACAGAATAACAATTAAATAAAGTTTCTCAAATAACACATTCATAAACGCATTTGATTACATTTGATAATGCGACTAAACGTTAACCGTCTTATTTTATTATTAATTATATTGATGATCACATTTAAACATTATGTGTTGACACAGCTTTTGTTTTTACTTAATGTCGTGTGAATGTACGTCCTAAAGGGCAGTTAGCGCTAGCGTTAGCTTGTTTTGCTTGTCAAATGACCAGCCTTCACAAACATAACACTATTTGCGTAGGTTAACGGATGTGTTATTAAACCTACAATATGAAATGCAGAAAGAAAAAAAAAACGTTATAGTTTAACAAATATCTGGCTGGTATATAATTTTAAAATACGTACATTTATCCGCTCGGGAATTTAGGCCTCAATCCGCGGGTTCGATTTCAGAGCGATCTAGCCCTCGATGCTCAGATCACCAGGCTACTTAATTCCTCGGCATGCCGTTGAAAAATTCGCTTACGCCCCGTCTTCACAGCAGACTTAAAACAACAGATCGGTCAGACTGGATGGGGGGAAAGGAATCACATCTCCATACGGTCAGCGGTGATAGTCGTAGATCGTAAATATTGTCCAAACTTGTGTCTTGTGTGTTGTAAGAGTGAGTTCAAGGGAGGCGCTCACACAAGCCGGTACAGCACCGGCTCCTAGTAGGCTGTATGATTCCTGCACTTATTATTTATTGAAAATGTTATTCACTTCCTTCCTTATCAAAATGATTCACTTAAGACATTTTAGTTTTCTGAAGGTGCAGGAGAAGACAAATATTATATTAGAAACGATTGTGTTATATTGTTTACAAAACAAAACAGCAAAAAAAAAATACTTTTATATATATATACATTTTTATATTTTATTTTTTTGGTCCCTTGCTGGTCTTGTGCTGGTCTGGACATTTGGGTCCTGGTTTAAAGTAGTTTTGGCACATTTCAGCTGACCAGACTAATGATGACCATAAGGGAAGACCATAAACCATGCTTAGACTAGCAGACCATAACTGGCTGTTTATTGATTGATTGACTGAAGACTTGAAACTCTTTTTTCTATATCATTATATTGTCAAATAAATATTAATAATTAATCGTGGTTTTCTAAACAATAAAACCAGATAATAACAAACTAACCCAATGCATTCACCCAGAAAATTTTAAAGGTGTCAATATTATGTGCATTTCTCATTGTATATTAATTCTGTCTTTGTCCAGTTTTAAACCACAGACAGGACACACACATTGCATTATTTGAAGTCTTGAGGATATAGTTTCACCGCAGTTCCTCTGCAGGGGTATTCAAATATCACCAACTGGTTTATCTGGTTTTAATTTAACATTGTGCACAGCTAACTCTTCTCACAAAGCTGATTCTCCTAGCAATGCAAATATCAATTTTACAGGGGGTTAAACATACTAGTATAAACTAAATTAGCAGTTGGTTACAAAAAGACCGTCATTAGGAGTGAGACAATCCTGTACTTTCTGTTGTGTTCTTTCAAACCTTTTATTCACACGCACGTTTAGCAGATGATTTTACTGATCTGCTATCCCACATAAGAAGGAAGCAAATGTCATGAAACTGCCAAAAAAAGAAAAGTCATAAGTTCTTGAAGGAGCCTGTGGGTACACCATATGTGCTGCCATATGACTCTCTCTCTCTCTCTCTCTCTCTCTCTCGCTCTCACAATGCAATAAGAACATTTCTATAAGCACAGTAAGGTTTAATTTAAAAATGCTGAAACGGAGCAAATCCTGTCAGATTGTGATCCTCCTAGTTTGTTTTGCGTATTGTTTACGTCTGTGGTGCCAATTACCAGCAACACTTATGGGCAAAACTTCCAGTTATGTATTCTATAAAAGATGTTCTTTGGATGCCAGAGCAAAATAGGGATCCCAGTGCAAAATTAATATTTAATTTTGTGGTCATAAATTATTGCACAGATCTCCTATTTTGCAAGTCATCAATTATGCATATTATTTAAAGTATTTATTGTCATTGCAATGTGGTGTTTCGAACCAGAAGAAGACACAACATTTACTGGATAATAGAACACAAACAGCCAGTCAGGTGTGGCGTCCATTTGTGTACCTCTGCATGCAATTTGTGAAACTAGACCAACATGAAAATTTTCCATCCTCATCTGAGACATCCGTGACATTCTATTCAGCCTGGATGTTACCAAGGGAACTGCTGTGTTTTAAAGCAATTGATTGTCAACAGGATTTTCACAGTTAAAATTCAAATGGCTAATCTGGTCTCAACCATCAGACGTTCATCAATAATTCTAAAAGTCCAAGATGTCACACTTTATCTTTGATCATCATTAATTGAAATAAAGGACCAGTTCCCTCCTCCAGGACTAATGAGTAGCAGCATCATGTTTGGGGTTGTCAGCTGGTCCTCACCTTACTGGACAGCTGCAGATCATGTTCAGTTGGTTGGCTTGGGGACATCTGGGAGGGCTCTTCAGATCAGAAGCCTCCTGTGAGAGACCAACATCTGTGGGAATCCGGAAAAATGATCTGGAGGTAATGCACAACATGCTTCTTTAATTTTTGCATGTATTGGATATTTCAAGAGGTTCATTCAAATAACTTTATTTATAATTGGATACCTAAATGCACAAATGTATTTATTTACATTATATTTATATGTTTGATGCATACTTAAAATAAAAATTATTGCTGGTCACAGACAATTCATATACTTTTATTTTCTAGGGAAGTTTGTCTCTACCTTTTGTGTAATGTGATCAAACGATGCTTCTGCACTGGTCTTCATGCACACAGTAAGTACCTTCAATATAAATGATTTAGAGCTAGACGTGATTTTGGTGGGTTTCTGGTTTGGTGTAAAATAAGATTTCAGAACATTAAGATTTTAGCCAGACTTGGGGGGGGGGGGATGTGTTAAAACAATAAAATGCTAGAACTCAAAGGAGACAAGGTGGCTCAGCTTTTCAAACACAGGGTGATTGTATTGCTCACACAGTCAACACAGATCTCCCACAAGCAATGTGTGTTCATCAAACTCACAAACACAGGGAGGAGGAGTGAAGAAACAAAGGGAAAGACTGAGCGAAGCAATAAAGGTCTCATTTGTTATTTAACAATAATGCAATTTTTTCAAAGTCATGCCATTTTCCAGTACGAGTCACCTGCAGACGGACCAAACTCTGTGTCCTCAAACTAAAGATGAGAATGGCCAATTTCCAGGTAAACATCTCAAAAACAGTACATAAATTTGGACGAACTATTTATGTTGTTCTTTAACTTGAGTTCCTCTAATATCCCATAGGATTTTACATAATGAATCAGTTCAACATTGCGGAGTTGGCCAGGAGAGGGACGGTGAAGAAGGTGCCTGGAACGACATCTCAGCATATTGCATATAAGATTGGCCCCGAGTTCAACTTCAGGATAAACACCAGGTAAACACCCCTAACAGAGACCCTCCACCTGGGAGAACAGTGAGATATCCCAAAAGGGGAACTAGAAGCTGTTTTACCTAAAAATCGTGATTTTTACATGACATATTCATTTTGGATAAAGCTATATTTGAAGTCAGCTTCCAAGAATATATGTGCTTTATAATAAAAGCCAAGTAAATATTGCAAAAGGTTTGATTAATATAAGGACTTGGAACAGCTTCAGATATGACTGCGAGTGTAATTTCGATTTTCTTAAAATAGTTCAATACACAATAAGTTAATTTACTGTATATACAATATTTCCAGTAACACTACAATCAAAGTCAAAGAAGAATCAATATGAGTGTCTTTGAACATCACAATTGCTTTCCTGAATTAATCAGTGATGTTGAATGGATGAGCAAATGATTACTCAATCATAGACATTATATCAGGACTCTCTGAACACCTGCCTTGCTAATTACATTTGAGAAATAGAACTGGTGTGGTAGACATGGAATAGTAAATATATATATATATATATATATATATATATATATATATATATATACATACATATATATATTTTTTAAGACCTTTGGTGTGTTCAGGTTTACAGCACAGCCAGCAATCAGAGTAGCATATAAGACTCACCAAACTGACGGTTTAGTGCTGTGGTTAACAACCTTTTTAGCTCCAAGGATCCTCATTGGAGTGGCAATACAGAAAAATTATTATATAAAATTCCATAATTCCAATAAATAAATGTCCTGCATGGTTTACAATTTTTATTACCAATGACTTTACATTACTTTTCTAGTCTGTGATAACATTATTATTTACTCACACATAGCAATTTCTTACCTAATAAAATATTCAATAGCTTGACTACATTTATATAAATACTTAAAAACTTCATAAACGTCATTAATTTCCAAATTTTTTCCAGGTCTACAAACCAAAAAAGTTAAAATTCCCTCATAGCCAGGTTTTCCAAGATCATAAGAACACTGGAGCTTAAAATGGCTGTTGTTAAGGCAACAAATTAAATTAAGAAATATGATTCCAGTTCAAATTTTAATTTTAGCTGTGTTAGCTTATTTGAAACCTGGTGTTGTCTTTAAATAATTTTAATTTCTGTGGAAGTGTGCTGAGGCCCCCTAGCGGGCCTTAGGCCCCTGATTGAGAGCCACTGTTCTATTGCTTTCCCCAGTCATACAGACTGGTGTTTGCAATTTCTCCCTTATCAGAAAATCTCTAACCTAGTCACCAGGGCAACGCTTGAAAAAGACTTGTACTGTTGACATTTGGCGACATCTACTGGGCATTGATGGAACTTCCTCTGTCCATGGTGCTGAATAAGAAAAAAAAAACATAAATTAAATTATAAATAAATCATTATTATTATATTTTAAATGAATAACAAACCAATAAAAAAATTGCATCATTCCATGGAACATATGCAGCAGTATTTAAAAAATGTCAAATTTTTTGAAGACTGAGACATAATATGGTACATGATTACAATAATCATTCATTGCCATGGTGTGGTATTGCAATATCACAATTCCATTAGAACCACTACAGTGCTTTTTGTAGATAGTAACCATGCTAATAATGTTCAGCTCGGTATGTTTCCATGTCATCTAAATATTGTAAATATGTTATTGACGATAAATCCAGATATTATTTCTGTTCGTAATCTGGTTTGATTTATTCTTGATATTGTTCCTACAATCAGATCTGCATTTCCCATGGGGCTGCCTGAGGAATTTGCATTTTCTGCAACCTATCGAATGAGTGGAAATACACAGAGTAAGAGCTGGAATTTGTGGCAACTGCAAGATCTGAATGGAAACGAACAGCTTGCAGTCAGACTCAACGGGGAGGCCCTGTCTGTGGAGTTCTCCTACAGAACCCAAGAGAACAGACAGATGACGGCTTTATTCCCTTACCAAACCCTCCTCTTCAATTCTCAGTGGCACAAGATTTTATTGCTTGTCAAAAAAGGTTCTGTGAGCCTGATAACAGACTGTAAAGCAACAGATTCACAGCAGCTGGCACCCAGAAGACAAGTAAACCTAGATGGATTCACGCATATTGGAAAACTGAAGGACAATTCAGCAATAGCTGTGCCGGTAAACTTTTCTTTCTTATCCATATTTACACATTTACAAGTATATTTATGTGTTTCCATAAGGCCTTCCATTACTGATTTAGTACCCTGATATTTAAATGTTTCTCATAACTCTTTAAAATATACAATATGTCCAAAACATCATGTTATAAGCATATTTTCTTCTTGAGGTCACAAGGCTCAGCAGCAGACTGTCTCTTTAAATGGATTTGGATTTTGCTGAATACATTTCAGCAGATACGTGGGAATTCTAGCAGTGAGGTTCTAGTCGGACAGCTGGCCTGCTTAAAAAGTTATTTTTCCTCACAGCAATAGAATTTGTAACGTCTAGTTAGATGGAAACAAAACATCTGCACTTCTCTTTCTTTTAGCCTAATTAGAACTTGTATGTCATAAAATCAACAGTCTTTAAGGTCCATATTTTTAGAAATATACATTTTGCTCTATATGTTTGTAGAATTCTTTATGTAGCTGTTTAGAAACTTCATAGGATATAATTTGCAAGTTTGCGGGTAACTGGTGCATTAAAGCATATTATGGCCACATTTTGTTTATTTTATTTATTATTATCAACATTACATTTGTACACTGCCATTCAAAAATTTGAGCACCAAGGCTGCATTCGATCTAAAATACAGTAAAAACAGTATTATTGTGAAACAATCCTTTTTATCCTATTATCCTAATTCCATATTCCTATTCTGGCAAAGCTGAATTTTCAGCAGTCATTACACCAGTCTTCAGTGACATACAGTACAGACCAAAAGTTTGGACACACCTTCTCATTCAAAGAGTTTTCTTTATTTTCATGACTATGAAAATTGTAGATTCACACTGAAGGCATCAAAACTATGAATTAACACATGTGGAATTATATATGGAATTATATACATAACAAAAAGAGTGAAACAACTGAAAATATGTCATATTCTAGGTTCTTCAAAGGAGCCACCTTTTGCTTTGATTACTGCTTTGCGCACTCTTGGCATTCTCTTGATGAGCTTCAAGAGGTAGTCACCTGAAATGGTCTTCCAACAGTCTTGCAGGAGTTCCCCGAGAGATGCTTAGCACTTGTTGGCCCTTTTGCCTTCTGTGTGCGGTCCAGCTCACCCCTAAACCATCTGGATTGGGTTCAGGTCCGGTGACTGTGGAGGCCAGGTCATCTGGCGCAGCACCCCATCACTCTCCTTCTTGGTCAAATAGCCCTTGATGCCTTCAGTGTGACTCGACAATTTTCATAGTCATGAAAATAAAGAAAACTCTTTGAATGAGAAGGTGTGTCCAAACTTTTGGTCTGTACTGTATGATATGATCCTTCAGAAATCCTTCTAATTTACATTTATTCTTATTATCAATGTTGAAACCAGCTTTGAAGCTTAATATTTTTGTAGAAACCATGATACATTTTTTCAGGATTCTTTGATGAACAGGAAGTTGAAGAGATCAGTATTTATTTGTGAAATAGAAATCATTTGCAACATTATAAATGTTTTTACTGCAATTTGTGATCAATTTAATTCTTCCTTGCTGAATGAAAGAAAAACTTAGAATGTATATTTATATTGGCAGGCACAAGGTTTGTGTCTTCCTTAAAGTAATGATCTCAGTAACTTTTGTGTAACTTTTAAATTAAGTGTCACTGAATGATATATTCGCATATTATGGCTTCAATCTACCACTACCATCAACAAGAAAACTCATTTAAATTCATTGTTCTGCAAAAATAATTTTCAACTAAAAGAACAAACATTAAAAAACATTCTTTTTTAACAAAAAAAAATAATCAATCTCTTTTTGAACATTACACATTTTTGAACATAATAAGCCAATGATAAACAAGTCAATACACCCCACAGGCTCACATTAACATGATGTTTTTTGATGGTTGTTTTGTCTGTTGTTTCAGTTTGAGCTGCAGTCGATGCTGATCCACTGCGACTTATTAAACATCCCGCAGAGAGACACATGTGGCGACCTTCCTGCGAGGAGGGAGGTGAGACATGTCTAACATCACAATTTCAATCAAAGAAACTAAAACCCAAACTTAAAACAACGGAATGTAATGGTACAGCTCTACTATTTCCCAGCATTCCCAAAGTCTCCCAAAGACCAGTTAATGTTTGTTAACACAGGTCAAATGTCACCGTCTAGTAAAATTTCCCGCTGTCTATTCGAATGTCTGCTGGACTCCTCCTCTTATTGTGCCACTGTCCTCCAATAACAGACCCAGAACAAACCACCTCATGCATATGTAAAAGCACTCTGTGGTTATGGTCTCCCTTGAGTTCAGATAGCTGAAAGGGGATTTAGTTGGGTTTCTTGGTCGGGGGATCTGTCAGCCCAACTGATCCCAGAAAACAGTCTTCAGGGAAATTATGGCTCACGCTGCAGGAGTGCGCGGGCCCCTTTTACTGATTTTGTTGGAGATAACCATCATTTGCACGGCACAGGTAAATGCAACCCTTCTTTGTTCTTTTTCTTTTAGCTATCCGAAGCAGAGTTTCAGGTAAGCCCTTGTATTTTCAGTATATGTGAGAGAAAGAAACTATATGAATTCATGAATAGAATCACAAATGCTGTAAGATACTGCAGGCTGCACTGCATTTTTGCTTCTGTATGATCCATATGTTGTAAGATGCAAATGCACACCTGTTGCACGGCAGGTGTTTGAACTGTTTTCTAAAACTTTTTTGCATGCTTAAACTTAAAATGCTTTGTAGTATATTCTTTCATTTTAGTTTTCATATTGCATGAACTTTGTATTAATGCATTTAAAACATGTGACCGTAGGAATATGACAGCATTGTTTACTTACTGTTTTTGAACAGAGGGCTGGAGCCGGCCCTCCTGGTCCTCCCGGTGTGCCAGGAGTAGACGGTATTGATGTGAGTTGAATTTTTTAAAATGTGAATATAATTAAAAATATAAAGCAATTCAGTGACCAAAACATTATGCATTATGGAATATGTTTTTCTTGCAGGGCGAGAGAGGTGACCCCGGTGAAGATGGATCAGCTGTAAATATCAATGTTCTTGTGTCATGCATTGATATAATTTGCTACATTTAGGATATTGTTGCATCTTACACACTGTCATTTGAAACCAAAGGGTCCTGATGGAGATCTTGGAAAACCAGGTTCTGCTGGACTTCCTGGACTACCTGGAGCAGATGTAAGGAAACGCATTAAAACATCTTTTGGATTCTCTTCATAACGTTAAAATTGACATAGTATTCTACGGGAAAACAAAACCTCAGTTCCGCAGAGTTCAGTCAATAGTGGGCGGCACTCATAGACGGGTCAAAAATGCAGGGAATTTCTCATGCTGGACTGAAGCAAAGTCCAACATACAACAGGGTTTTTGTTTAAGTACGGACACCTGAAGCCTGGATTTAATTAAAGTGGATTCCCTGTGAAAATGGAAGTAGGGGGTTCAAGAAAATATCCACACTGGTTTTGAGACGAAAGGTCTTCTGAAGGTGTTGAATGACAGATGTTTTTGTTTTGGCATCAAAGTCTATGCCTAATTGAGAAGTCACTGGTTGGTTAATGTTCGAAACTTCAGCTTGCAAAGTATCTAAACAAAGTTCATACAGCAAACCCTCCCCTAAAACATCCTTTTTTTTTAATTAAAGTCTTGTTCTCATTTGCTGTTGGTAATAATGGTAATAATGTAACATTTCCCCTCTGTGTTCTTCAGGGATTGACTGGCCCCATAGGAGAACTAGGCCCCGATGGCCTCCCAGGACAAAAGGTGAGCAGTTAATGAGCTTCTCAGTTTTCTGCTTCAGTAGGGACCAGAGCTCAAATCAGTGTACTACTGACTGGCCTAGCAGAGGGAATTATAAGTCTTTTCCCATGACCACTAGATCCTAATCCTCTCTGTGTGCTCACTGATCTGTGCAGCCAGAAGTCAGATTCACTCACTCAACGATGCTCAAACATACTACCTAACTCTGCCTGTGAGGATTCTCTTTATGTGAGGCTTTATGTGACTTTCAGAACAGTAATTGTGCAGCAATGTGATTTTCTGAGAATTTCAGAAAAGTAATTATATATATATATATATATATATATATATATATATATATATATATATATATATATTATGTAATATACACTCAACTGTCTAGTGTTTGAATTATATAAGGTTATTTTGTCATCCAACATTGGAGTCTGATAGCTCCTCCCCCTCCAGTACATAATTAAAGATACGAGTGCATTAAGTGTCCAACATTTTACACTTGGTTTTTTGGTTTATTAAGTGCGTCATTGTTGCATTGAAGTGCACTTTGTCTTTTTGCCTGAACATACTAATCACACAGTTAATACTAAAAACAACATAGAATAGTGTGAATTGGGACACACTTTTATACAGTATATAAAATGTAATTATGTATAATTAAATGAGGTTGAAGTCTAAAAAGCGACTTTGTGTAATTGAAACAGGGAGAACCTGGCAATCCTGGACCCAGAGGAGGGGCGGTAAGCCTAATCTTGCCATCTTTCAACATCTTGAAGCCCTTGTATTCAATAAAAACAAAATTGAGCAGATAGGTAGTTGTAAAACAGGCTTAAAATTGATCTGTACCCAACACTGCATCGTTGCCTTAATGCTCACAGCTGCTAATGAGTCAAAAGAAATCTACTTTTTGTATGATATTTCATATATATATATATATATATATATATATATATATTATATATATATATATATATATATATATATATATATATATATAAAAATTATTTTTGCATAATCATAACTCAGAAATGGAAAAACAATATAATTAGATAACTCTTTTCTGTCTTTTTAGGGTGCTGGACCTGATGGACCGATTGTAAGTGGCTTTTCTTTTGATATGATGACTAAAAAAGTAGTGTGTGGAGTTGGGTTTTCATTGGGTAGTGGAAACAAAGGTTTAAATCTGATACTTGTTTTGCACAGGGACCACCAGGACCAGGAGGACTTCCGGGTGAGCAGGGAAAAGTGGGACCCCCTGTAAGTGACTCCTCTGTTGGTCTCTGGGTTTTTCCTTCTCATTTGTTAATGATGTAAACAAGCAGCAACAAGTAGTCTTTCCTTTGCTTTATTTTTATACTTATTTTTACTGATTAGGTGAAATACAAATCAAATGGGTTCTTGACCATATTCACTGAAATAGAGCAGTTGCAAGAAAGAGATTTTATGATACTATATATATATATAATATATATATATATATATATATATATATATATATATATATATATATATATATATATATATATATATATATACAAAAACTATAAAAAACATAATAAACAAATAAATAATAATAAAAAATCAACCTTTTTTTCAATAAAAATACCCATTTATTTTGTATTAATGACGTATAGTTTGAAATATTTTAATATGTATTTTTCCAATTTTACTCTGTCCATAGAAAAAAAAAAAAAAAAAAAGTAGTTCATTGTAAAGGCACAGAGCTGAACCTTGAACCTACTTCCTCTCATGCCATGCCAAAGTTATGAGATATTTTAGTTTCATAAAGAACTTAGTTTAATTTTAGTTTAATTTTATTTAGCTATTTATTTTGTGGTGAACTTTTACTGTAGTATTTCTCTCAAACTTGGTATTTTTGTAATTTTATTTAAAAAGTGAGCAATATAAATTCTACAGTTCAAGATTATTCTTACATCAATTAAAGTGCTTTTCTCTGTATAACAGGGAGCCATGGGAGTGAGAGGGCCACAGGGACCCCGTGGACCAACAGGCCCCCGTGTGAGTATTGCTGTGACCTTTCATCTGTTTCATCTTGGGAGAAAAATATGAATCATGACTTATCATGAATTATCCTGATTTGATTATGTTACACAAACAAAAAGTCATTTAGTCTGATTCATAGTAGAAATAAATATTATGTTAGATAATAAGGTAGATAATATAAGGTAAAAACTGTAAATTTTCAGTTTAAATGTACGACTGAGACATCAGTATACACAGACTAATTAGGAACATCATGCAGAGCAGCAGTTATAATTATGGAACAACAGGGTGTCCGAATTGCTTCCTTTATCAACTAATTGCCCTTTATTTCCTTCAAAATGGTTGCAAACGGTTCTAAAGTGAATCTGTTTACAGGGGTGCTGCAGGGATGCTGGGTGAACAATGGAAACTGGTAAGAGGAAATTTTACTAGTGCTCCATCAAAGCATTTGTTGCAAACCATATGAAAGCCATATTGTTTTCAACACCCACATTGCCATATGTTGTGATAAACAATGTGTTTTTAGTAATGTTCTCCAAGACGACTATTAGATAAGGCTGGACTGGAGTGACATAAATAACTCTAAATTGTTTTTCTGATGTTAAGTGCTCTGACGCATGCCCGCATGGTGCTCCTGGTCATCCTGGTTTGCCTGGAATGAAGCGTGAGTTTTCCTGTAGATTGTATTTCAAAAGGAAGTAAATAAATATAAATGATTAAAATAAAAATATACATTTTATAAATTAATATACATATAAAAATATTACTTTTATTATAATTTTTATAAATGCCCATATATATATAATTTTTTTTATTTTTTTATAAACTGTCCTCCTATCCACTTTCAGGGTCATAAAGGGGTGAAAGGAGAAGTTGGAGAGCCTGGTAAACAAGGACACAAGGTAAGAACTTTACAAAATGTACAAAAATTCTCATAAACTTTACAAAGCAGGAATGAAAAAGCATCTGGGTTTGTGTGTGCATGTGGTGTGTCAATGCACCGTGTTTGAGGTCAGCATGTGTCATGAAGTTCTGCAGAATGAATTTGAATATGAATTAAGCAATAGGTCTGTTGTAATGGGAAAACATTGCGTTCAAGACATATTTTCTCCAACTGTGACATTTTCGAGATTATTACGGAGCTTCATTTTTAATTAAGGACTGACGTTTGGGCTGAATTAAGGCACACAGTGTATTTAAATACTGTCTATTAAAGTCGCGTATAAGAATTACACTCCACTGGTGCATGAAGAATAATGAGGGATTT
>NW_020523660.1:0-33218 GCF_003368295.1 Carassius auratus
TCCGAACTCCCGAACTGATTCAAATGATTTGCGATCCCCAAACTGACTCAAATGATTCGCGAACCCGCTATGAACTCCCGAACTGACTCAAATAATTCGCGAACCCCGCTACGAACTCCCAAACTGATTCAAATAATTTGTGATCCCGCTCCGAACTCCCAAACTGATTCAAATGATTCGCCATCCCCGAACTGACTCAAATGATTCCCGAACCCGCTCCGAACTCTCGAATTGATTCAAATGTTCCGCGAAGCCGCTCCGAACTCCCGAACTGATTCAAATGATTTGCTATCCCCGTGTGCATATATTTATCATCAAACTGTGATAACTCAGACTAAATTCAGTATATATACGTCTGCCATATGTTGCCACCCCTCAAAAATTCCTGCTCCCTTCTCACCACCCCATCAATATTTTTCTAGATCCGCCCCTGCTTGCCAGTTTAAATAATGGAGCCTGAGGGGATCATTTTTGGTATATACTCTTGGCATTTTGCACACTAGACTATTTTTTAACTCTCTTTGTGTTCGATCGATAGATAGACAGACAGACAGACAGATAGAATTTAGCTCTGATATAGTTTTTTGAATAAACAAAATGGTTGAAAACTATTTAATAAAAAAAATAAGTCCATGGATTTTCGTTATTGAACATTTAAATTGCTCATATTTCCACAAAAACAAATAATAAAAACAGTCTAATTATATTATTATAAAATGTTACCTGATTATTATTATTATCAAGGGATGCACAATATGCAGATTTTTTTTGTCATTGCACTTATTTTTAATTACCTCTATATTTGCAAAAAATAAATAAAATTCAATCAATAAAAATTCAATAATTTAAAAAATGGATTAATATAATTTAGAAATGCACAACAAATATGTTACTTTTTATACTTTGATAAAAAAAGGCTGTACTTTTAGAATTACCTATATATCTTAAAAAAATAAGTAAATAAAAAAAACTATATTATCATTATTATTAAAAACCTGAATATAAAATTCTTCACTAATAATAATATTTGCTAATTGTTGATTGTTTTGTCTTATATTGGAAGCAGATCAGCATATTTGTCCAATGCAATTTTCCTTTTCTTAACTCAAACTTTTACCATGTCATAAAAATATATTCTGCACATAAATTTTTTTGATGCCTGGTTTTCACCATAAAATCGAAACCAAAAAATTCTTACTGTATTGGTTTTAATAATCAATCTTCCATATCAGCTTTAAACAATGGCCAATATGTATATATTGTTGATCTTTATATATTCTACTACAGACATGTAACAAAATTAACATTTGAGAGAAAAAGAATTTCTGTAATAAATTCATGTTTTAATGCAAACTTCACTACGTCTCCATGTAAAGTCAACAGATTCAATCAAACAATTTAACAAGCATGATATCAAGCACATCCATGTGCATCAAATTTATCCTCAGTGTCCCAATATTAAAATTGTCATTGACAAGCATTTTGGATCCAACAACAAACATGTTACATCTGATCAGCTTTGGGTGCATGGGTCCAATGACAACTGGAGCAATACCATGGAGACCAACAGTTAATTGTATTTACAAAAATAGGTCTGGAAGGCTGAGAAATGCTCAAGCTGTATTCGGAGAGCACTCCACATGCATCACCAGAAGCCAGTTCTGCCCGAGAGAGTCTGAATGTCGCCCAATTACACATCTTGTTCCCTGCTGTAGAATCTTGTAGCTGCTCCAAATCTACATTCTTCTGCTGCTACTCCGAAAATAAAATCGTGAAGGCCATGATGATGCAGCAACACGCCACGTAAGGGCTTTTGCGCTCACCTGTAAGGTAAAAAAAATAATTAAAAAAATAGCAGAATAAATCATATAGAAAAAAAGAAGATGCATACGTGACATAGCTTTTATGATATTACTCACCTATTCTTGCACATTTCCAGAAAATTCCAAGGAATCTGTGGGCAAAAAGAAAGGGTTTATGGTTAACGCTTGAACAGATATAAAACAATTAAAACTGTGGACTGAAATAATAAAAAGCAGCTTTGGGAACCTCCACTGAATTAGCTAGCTAGCTATATATATATATATATACAATATATATATATATATATATATATATATATATATATATATATATATAGCTACACACAAGGCTCTTTTGCTCAAAGGTTGTACATTTAACAAAAGTATTAAAACATTTCTTGTATGCACATGAACAAACCTTTTGCCCATGTTTAAGATAAAATGCATATTATTATTATTAAAATTTTACATATTCTTTTTCTTTTTTCTTTAAATGTTTGGATGTTTTTTTTTTTTTAAATCCATAAAGTAACCATAATTCACAACAAAATATCATCGTTACTGCAGTTGGTATTACCACTATAAAACAATGAATGAATTCAAAAGCTCAGGATCGGGAAGATTTTAAGTTTTTGAAAGAAGTCTCTTTTCCTCACCAAGGTTGCATAATATTGTCGAATATTAATACAATTCAAAAGATACTATTTTAATATCTGTTAAATGTAATTTATTCCTTTGATCAAAGCTGTATTTTCTGCATCATTCTTCCAGTCTTCAGTGTCACATGATCCTTCAGAATATACTGATTTTCTGCTGATGAAACATTTTTATTACTATCAATGTTGAAAACAGTTGTGCTGATGAATATTTTTGTGGAAGCCATGATACTTTTTTTTCATTATATTTACTATAGCTCTTTGCAAAAAATGTCTTTACTGTCACTTTCTGACAAATTTAATGAGAATAAAAGTATGGATTACTTTTTAACGGTAGTGTACATATATTTGTTTCTCTGGAAAAGAAAGACTGTAATTGTGTATGTCTGTTAAATGTTGATTTGGAAGTACTAGAATTAGGCTTTGATGCCATGGTTTAAGATAACATTTGACTGAAAGACAAAGTCTTATTTCTGCCGACTGCTCGTCTAGGAAGCGTGAAGCAGATTACAGAGGGCAGAACTATGGATGACTGATGAGCTTCACGGGGCCTGAAATGTCACAACAGACGCCTGAGAGCAGAGATCTATGAGCAGACGGGCATCTGTGCTGAACAGAAACAACAAACAGGTCAGCAACAACATGCTCTGTCAACAGCCGGCGCAGCCTCTGTTTCTCCACGTCAAACAAAGCTTGAACACATTTCTCCAGGAAACGCTCTTTAGGTCTCACAACCTTGGCATTTGCTACAGTCTTCCAAACACGACCTTAGATATTTGATGTCTTTTCACACGATCATTTACTTTGTGACATGAAGTTTCTGCCCATGAATACTTTGCAGTAATTCACAATAAATGCCAAAATGGACATCTTGGAAGTACGTCACAGTTACTGGTAGCAATCAAGGCTCGGTTGTATGGCACTTTGAGGGGGTGTGAAAACCATTACTTTAATTTGTAGCAACTCCTTTTTTTGCGATCAGATCACTGGTTGTGAATTATCTCCTTCATTTCCTGCTCCTGTCATGTCATGTGAGGTCTAAACATGTGGCGAACATCTTGTTGCTCACTTCACAGACACATCCCCAAAACAAACACTGACCAATGACACTCAGATCAAATAAATGAAGAATGTAAATAAAGATTTTGTACTATTAACAGAAAATATGACTGGCTGTGAGAAAAATATCTTGGCAACATTTGACTGATTCTGGGAATTAACAAAAGATTGTTCTGTTGAAGTGTTTGTATAAAACCCAAAAACCAAATCCAGGCCTGTTTGGAGAACATCTTAAACATTTAAATCACCAGTCTTTCGGTGCATCAAGGAATAGTGCAGCCAACTCAACCTCAGGCCATCCAAGATGTAGATGAGTTTCTTCATCAGAACAGATTTAGAGAAATGTAGCATTATATCACTTGCTCACCAATGGATCCTCTGCAGTGAATGGGTGCCGTCAGAATAAGAGTCCAAACAGCTGATAAAAACAGAAATCCTCAAGCAATCCACAATAATGCTTCCTCTTGTGAAAAAGCCCATCTCCTGTTGTCCTCTAACATCAAAATCCACTGACACATTTGTTTAGAACTGTTTTCTCCCTTTCTCCCTTTTAATGACTTTTTCCACTGGAGAAAGTAATTTTATGGAAAGAGGACGGTTTTGAAGTTAAAATCATCTTAGTGCTTTTTGTTTGATTTGTTCTTACAAACACGCAGCTTTTCACTTCACAAGAAATTAATTGATGGACTGGTGTGGATTACTTGTGGATTATTGTGACGTTTTTATCAGCTGTTTGGACTCATTCTGACGGCACCCATCCACTGCAGAGGATCCATTGATGAGCAAGTGATGGAATGCTACATTTCTCCAAATCTGGTCTGATGAAGAAACAAACTCATCTATACCTTGGATGGCCTGAGGTTGAGTACTTTTTCAGCAAATTTTTCATTTTTTTTAATGATAAGAGTGTTTACTATATAAATATCTGGACGGCAGTAAGCATACCCTGTTTTGTTCTTATCCAGCAGGTTGGGAGTGAGAGCTCGTATATACGTGCAGGTGCAGATGAGCAGTAAGATGACCGTCAACAGACTCTGGAAATTAAATATGGCAGACTGCAAGAGAAAGAAAGAGGAAATGAGTAATGAATCACTTATTAATAAACAACTATAATTATAAAGTACTGTAACTCCTGGTTTAATTTAATTGATTCTTTATTAAACTGATTGAAGAAACAGTAATCTGTGTGGGCAAAACCATAACATTAGTTTTGAAATAACAACCTATTATTTATTCACACTAGGGTCAGTGTTGTTGAGTACTTGGTAATTTAAAGTAGTTTTTTATTTTTAATAAATATAAAAAACTACAGTGATAGTGATATGCATAGTAGTACGCAGACAAAAAAAAGGTAAATTTTTTTATGTCTATGTAATGACATTTTGTGCATGATTTATTTAAACGATGTGCATGATTTGCATCACAGGAAAAAAAATATATTTTAAAGTTTATTAAAATAGAAAACCATTATTTATAACATAATATTAATATTGTAAAATAAATGTAAAAAAAAAAACAAAAAACTTTTGAACAGCTGTGCATTTTGGTGAAACAAGCAGTCTTCAGTTTAAGGCCCTGTTCTTCCTGCCACATCACACTCGCTGCACTGAATACTGTCAGATGATGTGTTCAGCTGAAGTCAAGAGAGACAGTGCAGAACAGACCTATGCTGACAGAGATCTCGGCTTCACTGCATTGATCCACACGATCAGCTGCTCTCTGTTGTGTATGCTCTTGCATCACTGCAGCAGCAAACAGCACGCTGAACTTCTGACAGCTGTTTCACTTTCACTGCACCGTGGACGGATTTGCCGCCACGCCAGACAGCACGCGTCGACATTCAGCGAGTTATATTACATTGACTGCTCGTTTCTACTTCACTTCTATAAACGTCTTCAAAATAACAGTTTTTTACTTACCATTTCGATATCCCCAACCAGCCAACTCACACTTCCGGTGTAGGATGGAAATTACGTCACCGGTACGGCAGCCTGGAAGCGCGAACCGTTGAAAAGCCGGATGAGAGAGAAATTAAATCTCGAGAAGTGTGTTTTGGTTTGAATTAAAACTCATTTAACACACAGCATCCGCGATGAGGTGAGATTTCGCATGTGTAGAGCGCAATGTGGTCGTGATATGAGGGAAAGGCGCCTGTTGGGGACAAATAGGATGCTGTTTGTGTTCTTTGTGGAAATGCTGATTAGTTTCCTGTCATAAACAAAACACAAACTAGTCATAAAAATACGCACCTAAAAGATACAAATAATCAAAAAACAAGGAAACATGAGAGTTGATAATTGTATTTGTCATATTTAGCAGAAATATAGCAGCAGCACTGAAATGGGTTTTGTTGTCAACATGTTACTGACTTTGAAATCTAGTGTTTGTTTTGGTTCCTCACAGAAAGTCTACATCTGTTTTTACAAAAAGTAAAACATTTTATCTTGATGAAAAATATTTGTTCTTATACACACACACACACACACACACACACACACACTGCTGTTCAAAAGTGGGACCAGTAAGATTTATAATGTTTTTTAAAGAAGTCTCTTCTGCTCATCAAGCCTGCATTTATTTGACCAAAAAAAAAGAGTAATATTGTGAAATATTATTGCAATTTAAAGTAATGGTTTTCTATTTTAATATACTTTAAAATATAATTTATTATGGTTATTTGATTAATAAATTAAAAAAGAACTGTATTTATTCAAAATAGAAATCTTTTTTCTATTTTCTAAAATCTTTATTGTCACTTTTTATCAATTTAACACATCCTTGCAGAATAAAAGCATTTAAGATTTCTTTTTTGAATAAAGGCTGTTCTTTTTTTTTTTTTTTTTTTTTTTTACTCTTTATTATTTAAAAATCCTAAAAAAAAAAAGAACATATTACACACATATTTTAAAAACATATTAAGCAGCAAAACTGTTTCCAGCATTGATAATAAATCAGCATATTGTAATGATTTTTTATGTGACCCTAAAGACTCGAGTAATGATGCTGAAAGTTTAGCTTTGCACGACAGGAATACATTTTATTTCAAAGTATTCAACTAGAAAACCACTATTTTAAATTGTAATAATATTTCACAGAATTCGTTTTTTTCTGTATTTCTGATCAAATAAATGCAGTCTTGATGAGCAGAAGAGACTTAAAAATAAAACACATCTTACTGATCCCTTATTTATATATATATATATATGATGAAGGTTTCTTTTCATTTACAGTGATGTTTGAAGTATTTTACCTGAATTTTTGTGGTCAGTGTCTGTGATGTCATCTCATTGGGCAGTAGCTAAAGTTGGCCGTCTGCTATCACTGAGGCTTTTGTTACAGAACTGACTGTCTACTTGTCAGTGATGCTCTCTGCAATCTAAATGCACTCTAAAACTGTTTATGGACGTACCCAGACATTTCTTACTGATTTTAACCACTGAGGAACCCCATTCTGTTTCCATCGCTGTGCAGGAAAGAAGAGTTTTTTTTTTTTCAGGGTTACTTGTGCATGTTTTGTTACCTTCCTGAAAGAAATTGTCATTTATGCAGAATGTCGGTCTTGTTTAGACAAGACTGTTTTGTTGAGATGGTCGAGACCATCTGTGGACCTCGACCATCAGTGGAATGTGTCTTAATTACACCTCAGTCAGTGTCGTTCAGTAGCTCTCACATATATTATTAAGCAACCAATAATCTCTCATGACTGCTAGTGTTAGTATGACTAAGGCCTTCATAATTATAAATCCCTTTTGTCAAGTTTTGTTCAATTTAAAATGGTACAGGTTTAAATACTTCATAATATTACAGATTTTTTGATCAAATAATTGCAGCCTTGTGGAGCAGAAGAGACTTCTTTCAAAAACATTAAAATATGTTACAGACCCCAAACCTTTGAACGCCAATCTATCATTATTCTTCCATAAAGCCACTAGATAGAGCTGCACGATAATGGTTTAATGGTTAATCACAAATATTGCTCTGATTGGAGGATTTAAATTCTTAAAATCTGGCAACCGCAAACATGAAAGCGTGTAGAGGCTTGTTACTAATGCATTACGCAAATGCCATATTAAAATGAAACGTTTTTTGGATAAATAACCAGCGGGGAAATATGGCAGACAATTATGTTAAATAAATTGAGAGAAGCAGAAATCGTGATCACAATTAAATTCTGATTCTTTGTTCAGCAACCCAAGCAGGTTTCTTTTTTTTTTTTTTTTCTCATGTTATCACGATTCCCCTATCCGAGTCCCTTATCCCCTCTCATCTCCCAATCCCATATATAGAACATGACTTGGGACCCCTTTGTATACTTCACCACCTTTTAAGAACAGCTTTCTCTCATCCCCAGTTACCCAGGCCAGACAGATGCCGCTGGAAAGATAGCAGCCATAGTCACACATTCTGGATGGGAACGTGGCACTTAAATCTTGTTTGGATAAAACAGGGCCATGGATCAATGTTTGGGAAGTTCATCTTGAGGAGCGAGCCACATCCAACTTTCCGACCCGACCCCTTCTTGGCTTCCCAGCCAAATCTTCAGAGAATTCTTTGTCTTATTTGTCAAAGCCGCCTTCTCGTATTCCTATAGGCTTTGCTGCATCTGTCATTACAGAGGGCGAAGAATCACCTCTGTGCAGATGTTACTGTGACTAATGAATGGCTGTCCTGTTCCCTCAGAGCGCTTAGAGAGCAGTCGTTGGTAACAACGACCCCGCTGTAAATTTAAGCCACGGTTTGCACAAAAGTCATGTCAAGAATAGCAACAATTGGTTGTGATGCACGACGGGAGGGGAAACAGATGTGAACTGTTCGCTGAGGGTTTTGGACACTGATTATCAGTTTGACAAGCGAGTTAAAGTCAGTCGACTCAAATGTTTCGCATGTTGTCCTTCACCTTTCCCCTCTCCACTGCACATCGTCAGCTCTGACCTGAGAGGTCAGCCGTTTCTCACACATCACTCTGGATTTTCTGACTCCGGTGAGGTCTGCAACCATTTGAAATCCATTCCACAGATTTACACACATTTTCCACAGTACTGAAAATAAGTAGATGTAGCCCTGGCCTATAGTACAAGTACTTTATATTTATAACAAGGCATCATTGGTTTTTTAAATTAATTAATTATAATGTCATTTTTATTGAGATAAAACAATTAAATGAAATATATATTGACAAATATATAATATTATTAATTTTTAAATTATATATAAAATTATATAAATAATTATAGATATGTAAATTAAATTTAAAAATTAAATTAAATTTATGAATTAAGCAGACACTTTAAGCGACTTACAGTGCATTCAGGCTATACATTTTTACATATCAAGTGTTCCCGGGGAATCGAACCCCCTTGACAATGCAATGCTCTACCACTTGAGCTACAGGAACACTGTATAAACATATGTGTTTGTGTATTAGTAATATTTCCTAAATTAATAAATATATAGTTTTTTAATTAATTGTAAATTATATAATTTATTTATAATATCATTATATTCTAGTTTTTCAAATTATGTTTATATTTTATTTGAATTAATATTATTTATAATAATGCAAATATTATATTAATATAATATATATTATTATAAAATTATAGTAATATATATTAGGTACAAATTGTTGAAATTAAAGGGATAATTCACCCAAAAATGAAAATTCTGTCATCATTTAGTCACCCTCATGTCGTTCCAAACCTGTTTGAGTTGCTTTCCTTTGTTGAACATAGAAGATATTTTGAAGATTTCGGGTAATCAGACAGTTGGTGGTTGCCATTGACTTCCATAGTGGCAAACACTAACTGTCTGATTACCAGCATTCTTTAAAATATCTTATACAGGTTTGGAACAACATGAAGGTGAGTAAATGATGACAGAATTTACATTTTTGGATGGACTATCCCTTTAACCATCTGTTTCATCCATATGTATTTATAAGTATTAGTGCAGATACTTTTGAAGTTTTTTGAATCCGTTTGTTCATTCTTACAGATGTAATAGAACGCAGTGTATTGTGTGGTCATTTTCTTTGTTTTAGCTGTGTGTGATGTTATGATTTATTATTTTGGTTTTTTTTGCAGCTGTTGCAGCACTAGCGTGCGTCAGATCTCCATTGCCTCTGAGCCTCATCGCACGTTTTTTCTCAAGCTAGAGTGGGCTGAGGATCTTGGTTCTGGCTTTGTTATCCTTCTGTCTGATGGCATCTCTGCATGGAGTGGTGAAGGTACTGTAGGATGCCAAATGATCCCATTTAAATGACATGAAGAGCCTTCCAAACTGCCACGGTTCAAACCACAGGCCTTTGCATTGGTTTCATTTGTTAGTTTCAGAGGAGGATGTGTCCCGTGAAGCCCAGGAGATGGAGATGGAGCGGGAGAGGTATGTTGGTGACCTGCACCTGGCTCTGACCGGAGAGGGACCGGCAGCGGAGGGGGAATACAGCTTCCACCTGACACCTGAGAGACCTGGCCGCCCCCTGCTGCAGCTGTCTTATGAGAAGGTGCAGAACGACATCTCGGTGAGTGGCACGCCTGAGAACACTATGCAGCACATGGATGTTATAGTCTCGCTGATTGACGCTCGATCACATAGAATGCAGGCAGGGTACAAAGTTAACACTCACTGGGGAACTAATGCTAAAGTTGGCCAGTTTGTTATGTAGTTTAAGTCAAATTGTAAAAATGATAATCTGACCCATGATGATGTAAGTGACTAACACAACTTTAAGTGGAACGTTCACATCAATTTTTTTCCTTTATTTTCTCAAATATAATATGAGGAACAATATCCAATGTGTGACACACTCTTAACGTTTTTGTAAAAAGTCGACAAAGACTGGATCATGTCGAATAGGAAGCTTCTGTAACACCATACTATTACTATACATATAAAGGAGAAAAAAAAAGTTAAATGATTACTTTCTAATAGAGATACATTTATATTTTTGAATGAAAAATTAGGTAAAATGTAATGAGTTTTTTTTATTAGCAGTCATATTTCCTCAATCCATTTTTAAGGGAGGTTTTCTTAGTTTAATTCAGGTTTTGTTTGTTCATTTCCTCGTTCATTCTCTTGTTTGTTTGTTCATTTGTTTGCTTTTCACTCATTATATTAAGCCTTTTTTTGCCCTGTGTGTGTGTGTGTGTGTGTGTGTAGATGGATGGATAGAGATGCTAGAATGATAGATATTTTTATATTTTATTTTATTTATGAGACGAGCACAAAAATTTTGAAATTATTCATTGTTTGTTCACTTTATTTGATTGCTTGTTCATTCAGTCGTTCTTTCATTTATTAATTAATTAATTTCCCTCCATTGGTCTTTTTCCTCTATGGTAACACATCTGTTGATTGATTCTGTCTGTTATGAACAATTTTTTATTCGGTCACTTGTTCATTCCCATGTCCCTCTCCTCCACTGGTTCCTCTATGAGAGCACATCAGTTTGATGGATGAGAGGAAGACTGTGCGATCTCTGCTTGCTTGAGGCTCTGCTGAACCCGTGATTGGCCTAAATCACTCTCAACACTTAACCATTCCCAAAAAGCTACCGCTCTTAATCTTGAGCTTTAAAGGAGGTTCCCCTCGTTTGATCTCTTGCCGAGAAACTCCTGTGTCTGGGAAGTCTTTGGTAAACTCTTACTTCAAGAGTAAGACCTAGATCACGTAATGGATGTTTTATACTGTATTTTGCTTTTGTTAAAGTAAAATTCATCCTCGCTTCCATCTGCATGTTGTGATTGTTGCAGAAAGTGTCTGTTTGTAGTGAAATAGTGTGGCATAATTACTGAAGCCTGGAGAAAGATGAATCTGACATAAGGTTTGCTTTGTCCAAAACAGCTCTCAAGAGAGGATTCCTTCCCTCGATTTCAGTCCCGTCTTAAATTGAAACCAATTTTGCACACTGATTTTTTGGGATAAAGTGAGGCCTTTTTGACATTAAATAACAATAGGCCCCACACAGGCCCCTGAGAGCCCTTGCCGTATACACAGTTCTCTGTTTACCAAGGCTGAATTTATAATGCTTTGAAATTTTTTAAGAACTGTTCTCTATTTTCACATTTAGAAAAAATGTAATTGCATTTATTATATTATTATGTAAATGCATAAGTTATTATGAATATATAAATTTTCAGTGGCTCCAGACTCCAGTTTTCTGTGTCACATGATGTTTCAGAAATAAATTGGATAAAACCCCAGACAATAGCGCATATACCAGCTTAAAAATGACCTTAATTTTTTTTTTATATATATATAAATATAAAGACATTTAATAAATAATTATATTGATACAAATTATAATGAAATAGGCTGGATTGAAAAAAAATAACAAATTCAGTTTAAATTGTAAACGTCTCCTGAATTTTGGAGGTTTTATGCATCTTGAAATGTTTTTGGAAATGGAGTCTCTCAGAAAAGACTTGTGGCTCATTTCGGATCATTACCCTCCTGCAAAGAACCACTGATATATATTTAAAGAGTGCAAAAGTGCTTAAGCTGTTTTGTAGGCTTGAAATTCTGGTATATTATTTTTTATAAATTGTCTGTGATTTTTCTACATTTCTGTAATGCCCTGTTGCTCAACTCATTAGACGTTAATGATGTTGTGTTCAAGTCATTTCTCATTTTTCCTGCCACAACTATAGAGGTGACTAAATGGAAACATCAAGGGTCTGTTTTGGAAAAAGGGAACTGCCCCCGGGTAGGTGAGGAATGTTTGGCCAAATGTATAATTCTGCGTAAAAGATTCTTCATAATGTTTATTAGGTTGCTTGCTGACATTTTGTGGCCTACTGTAACTTTGGCATGGAGAGGGAAGGAATATTGCACAATATAATCAGCAGTAATGATGCTATTATTTTGCTTACAAGAAACTGTAAAAAAAGAAAAAAAAAGACATTTATAGTACACTGCTGTTTAAATGTTTGGGGTCAGTTTGGGTTAAATTAATCAAAAATGGCTGTAAAGACATTTATAATATTACAAAATATTTATATTAAATGTTGATCTTTTAAACTTCCTTATTCATCAAAGATTTCTGACAAAGATCCCTACTTAAAGTTTATACAAAAATATTAAGCAGCACAGCTGTTTTCAACACTGATAATATCGTGTAAATCAGCATATCAGAATGATTTCTGAAGGATCATGTGACACTGAAGACTGGAGTGATGTTGCTCAAAATTCAGCTTTGCATCACAAGAAGAAGTTATATTTTAAAATATATTCAACTGGAAACAATTGAATAATATTTCACAATATTACTTCTTTCACTGTGTTTTTGATCAAGCACAGCAGCCTTGGTGAGCATAAAAGAGTTCTTTCAAAAACATTAAAAAAATCTTTCAGACCCCAAACTTTTAGACTAGTGTATTGTGGGTTTATTTACATTGAACTACCATTTTGACTTCTAGGCTTACAGAAAGCATTTTATTTATTTTTTTCAGACTCCAGTCATCCTTTTCCTGACTTTCGAGTGTGTTCAAGGCCTCTGTAGCTTCCCACAGACGTGTCTGAGCTCCCACACTGTAGTTTATCCATTATTATTCTCTCGAGTAAAGCTGTTTTGGACATTTGACGTTTCTCCGCTTGCTTCCTTAGCTCCATATATGCTTTAAAATCTGAACGAGCACTTATGTAAGTGTTATTGTGGCACTGTTAGGATTTAGTAACTATATGAGGTAATTAATGGACTGCTGAGGCATGAGCGTTCTATTCAGTATTACATAAGATCTTTATAAAATGATACTTTTAAAAGTCATTAATCAAATATTATTTAGTTAATGACCAATCCCATAAACAATAATTAACCCAAAAATGATAATTTGCTGAAAAATGACTCACCCTCATCACTTTGCTCATCAATGGATCCTCTGCAGTGAATGGGTGCCATCAGAATGAGTCCAAACAGTGTTGGTTTAATTTATAATTCCTTACATTTTTTAAAACCCATTAACTGTTTACATGTGATGTTTTTATCAGCTGTTTGGACTCTCATTCTGATGGCACCCATTCACTGCAGAGGATCCATTGATGAGCAAGTGAAGCAGTGCTACATTAGAGTACATGCTAGGTGAACTATTCCTTCTAACCACTTTCGTACTTATCACATGAATGGTTCCTCAAATCGTGCAGCTAGGTTTGTGTTTAGAGTTAAGAGAGGTTTGTGATTTTGGTTATTTTCTACTTTTTGAAATCCTGAAGGGAAGTTACTTTCCAAGTAATTTGTTTGTGGTTTTCTTCATGCTTCCAGTGGTGCTGGTAAGACACAGCTGCTGCATTCTTCAGTGCAACAGCTGACAGAAGATCTTTAAAGACTCATGCGCAAATGGTCAGGTTGAGGTTTGGGAAAGCAGGTGTTTGGCCTGCCAGGACAGCTCTGACACAAGCGTTTGAAGATGGCACTTTCATTACAATATCTCTTTAAAGACTTAGGAACACCCTGACTTCTGTTTCCTAAAGCATGAATTACTCCTCTCTCAGGTTCCTTACAGGTGGGCCATCAGTGTTTAAGTGAAAACAGGCATTTTCTTAAACAGTTTGCACAACATGATGACACAGTGGTATTCTTGGAATCTCAAAAGGATATTACATTTTTTTTGTTTGATGTGGACACAATCAAAACCTCGTTAACATATGACCAGTCACAATTACAATATTACAAAAATATATATAATGGTTGTATGTATTGTATATTATATAACATTTATCTAAAATTATATATTACATATATTATTATTTGGGGTAATTTTCATTTTAAAAGGACAGACGCTTATAAAAAACCTTTTGCTTTCTGTGTTCTTAATGTTAATCAAACATCAAAACACAACTTTAACAAAACTGAATCTATATTTAATTGATCAGTCAGTGAACATATGCAGTATTATTTTACACTGAATTATTACATTTCTATACCTGAAAACTAATATTAGACCTTATTTTTGTTTTGTAACTTTGTTGTTTTATTTATCTATGCTTGAAATTTGTTGGGAATTATGGTTCACTTGTTTTTAAAAATGTTTGACCTTTATTAGTTATGCTACCAGTTTTTATTGTTTTTTTTTTTAAGAAGTACCTGTTCGTTAAAAAATAAAGAACCAGTTTGTGACTTGAGTCAATCTGTGACTCAAAATTTGTAATATGAGCTGAGCCATGACTTTTTTGATCCATTGCAACTCTACTCTCTTGACCTATTTGAAGAAAAAATACAATCACAGACATTTTTATCATGCTGAATTGTCCCCAGTGAAGTTCAGATGATTTCTCTTTTATTTGGGCTAGTTAAATTCATTTTGGGCTACCAAAATCAAAAGAATGCTTCTCCGAAGGGCTGCCAGGGATTTTGAAATTATAGCTATATAATTAGTAATATATATAATATATATTTTTTTTTTTATAATTTATAAGAATTTTTTGTTTATTTGTGTTGAAGAATATCATTACAAAACATTGCCTTTTTTGGTGAAAAACAGATGTGCAGTGATGAAAGGACGTTAGTTCCCATGGCCTCTGCCAGGACCACATTTTCCTAAAGTTGTTGGTCCTGTTGCTCACGTTGTGGCGTGATAGGGCACATGGAGGTGGCATGAGGTGAGGTTGGTAAGGAAATAAGGATCTGATTGGTTTAAATTAAACAGCCCACAATGAAATGCTTACCATCTGTACCTCAGAGTATTTGATTTGATCGTAGTTTCTCATGCAGACCCAAGTGCCAACTCCAAAATGATATGATCCGGTTTACTCAAATAATCCAACAAACAAACAGCAAACATGAGGGACTTTAAAAGTTGCCATGGTTTGGTTCTCAATGCCCCCATGTATTTGTAAATGCTGTAATTGCTATCAGACCAACATTCAGGGGGATCTTGAGGGGAAAAAAACCCTGCTTTTCTTTCTTTTGTTCCTTTTGCTGTTAATTATTTAGCACTTCTCATGTGTTGGCGCAGAAGCAAATCTTTTTGTGGCACATGTGGAAGTGTTCCTGGCAGCGTGTGGAAGATCACAGCTGTAAACTAGCTTGACACTGATGCTCTGCATCCCAGAGGTAGGCTACACAAACTCCTGTCCAACACATGTGGATGTGTTTAAACTGAGCCGTCATCAAGTAAACTGATCTCTTCAGTGTTACACCGCTGAGAAGACTTAGAAACATTGTTAGTGTATGTATGTGTGTATATATATATATATATATATATATATATACTAGAATTTTATTCAGACTAAAACCCCATTAATTCAAGTGAGAAAGCGTTGGTTGTGTGTGTGTGTGGCTTTTGCACATCCTGTCATGCCAGTGACTGCTGCCTGCAATAGATGCATTTTGCAGCATTATGGTTAACGATTAATTGATCGTTAATTTAAAACGACAATCGATTATAATTAATCGATATTTTACATCCCATATGTGTATATGTATATATATATATATATTTATATATATACATATATGTAAATCACATCTGTCCTGTTTAACTCCTGATTTAAATGCTCTGGTCTTTAATGGGGAGTTTTGCTGAGCTCGTCTGTAAAGAATCCCCCACAGCTGTTCAAGAGCATTAAGATTGAGTGAAATACATGTCCACTGAAAGATTTTTACCATGGGAGAATTAATATATTCATTGTCATGCTGAAAAAATGCCCAGTAATGCATGGAATGAGAGGAGGATAGCATCTTCTGTTTCAAGTTTTTGTATTACATCACGCCAGCATTGATAAAGCACAACTCCCTCACACCTTCAGCACTCATTCATCTCTACAGAAGAGCTTTACTACCACTGAACATCACTGTTGGTACCAAGCACTTCTCACTGCACTCCACCTCTAGCAACACCAGAACATTTTGGATGCTTTTGGATCCAAAATGATTGAGTTGGTCTCTTGAGACCAGAGTATGGAATCCCAGAAGTATCTATTTTGTAAATATGGGCCCTGGAATAGGTTAAATGTGTTTCTTGAGATTAGCTGAATTTGTTAAGTTTAAGAGGGGGTGTATTCATTTAGGCTGTGCACTGTATGAATATATATTTACACAGTATATACAGTGGGTATAGAAAAGAATTACCCCCTTTTAAGATAATCACATTTTGTTGCTTTGCAGCCTAAAATGAAGACGGACAAAGTTAAATTCTGTTTAAGGGGTTTAAGTCTGGTTTCTGACTAGGACAGGGATAGGCAACTCCGGTCCTGGAGGGCCACTATCCTGCAGATTTTAGCTCCAACCCTAATTAAACAAACAAAAAAAGTTTTTATGAGGGCTGAAGCTAAACTCTGCAGGATAGTGGCCCTCCAGGACTGGAGTTGCCTATCCCTGGACTAGGACATGCAAGGACTTTCACCTTTTTCTCCTTAAGTGTTGAGGGCAGCAGATTTTCCTCAAGAATTTGACGATATTTGCCCCATCCATATCTCCTTCGATCCTGACGTCCTCCAGTCCCTGCTGCAGAGAAACACCCCGTAACAGGATATTACCAATTACATGCTTTACTGTAGGAATGCTGTTTTTGGATGGTTAGCTGTATTGGTTTTCCGTCAGACATATCGTTTGGTGTTGAGGCAAAAAAATCAGAATCTTCAAGGTGCATTTTGGCAAAGCTCAGAACATATAATATAAGCCACATTTGTGCGACAGCTTCAGAGTTACTGTAGTTCTCTTGGTCACCTCTGACCAGTTTCCTCTGGCTCTTTCATCAAGTTTGGGGTCTCATCCTGATCCAGGGAAGGTCTGTGTCGAATCAAATACTTTTCAAATTTTGAAAACTTTCTCCCGGAGTTCTTTTGACAGTGCCTTGCCACCCATAGTTGATTGTTTGCTTCAGTTGCACAACCAAGGACTGAAATGCTCCAGGAAAGCTCTTTTCATTCTGAGCTGATGAAAATGACCACAGCTGAACACAGTTGAAAGTCAAATGGCTTAAAGTGCCATTGAGAAGGTGATTAGCTACACCTGATTGAGTTTACAAGTCTTTTGTAGGAGGGGGCTGATCCTTTTTCCAAACTCAGTTAATCATGTTTTTTTTCTCTCTCTGACATGTTGCTGTTATGATCTTTTGCTTGGATGTTATAAGTTGCATTGATTAAATACAGCTGGATAAAAGAAAAACATTTCAGACTGCAAAGAAACAAAATTAGATTATTTTAAAGTGGGTGATTATTTTCTATACCCACTGTACAGTATGTGTGTTTATGCATATATAATAGATATATTTGCTATTGTACATTAAATAGATATGCAATGTAAAATTTCTGCTATATATTTTTAAGAACTATGTTATTTTATTTATTTCTTTATTTGTAACAGGTTTTTGCAAAGCTGTCTTTGTTCATAATAGTAGTTTAGCTGTGATGCACGTTTTCATAGCCACGTGACTTTTATGTGGTCAGACTCTGAAAAATTCCTTTGAAACTTTGGGAGGTCCAGCACTCTGTGTGTGGTTTAGTGCATTTGTGGCACCTAGAAAACGACCATTCCCATAGGGACAAACGGAGATCAGTTCCCAGCGTCCTCGCGGGGATATGATGGCATCTGCTCTGGGTTCTGCCGGCCACTTGACTGATTGCAGAGATGAAACTGTCTAATACTTTCCAGACCAGCCAGCCATGTTCAAAAACAATGCTAGCTCTGTCGAGAGGTCATTCTCAGTCACTGTTTTGGGGGAATATTTCATTTCCTTAACTCCTCTGGATTATTGTCATCTTTGGTGTGTCTACCTCACGTCCGTCAGCAAATCCATCACTTTTTCTTATTTAAAGAGGCTGTGTTCTGCTTTGCTTTTTCTTTTTCAGCCTTTTCCATCTGAAGTCCACTTGTCAATGTTTAAAAAATTGCCATAATTTAAGAAATAGTTCACACAAATATTACAGTTTTCTGTAAATGTACTCATCCTCTGGGAATTAAATATGTATATGAGTTTCTTTATCAGAACCAATTTGGAAAAAAATTTACATTCCATCACTTGCTCACCATGTTGATTCATTGCAGTGAATGGGTGCCGTCAGAATGAGGGTTAAAAACATCACAATAATCCACAAGTAATGCACTCTAGTCCATCAGATAATGTCTTCTGAAGCAAAAGCTTGTGTTTTTCTGAGAAAAAAACTACGACTTTATTCAGCATTGTCTTCTCTTCCGTGTCTGTTGTGAGATTCATTCGATGTAACCGGATATTTTTTAACCAGTTCACCAAATCGAACATGAGGGTGAGTCATTAATGGCATAATTTAGATTTTTGGGTGAACTAACCCTTTAAGCAAATTAGCTCCTTTTGAAGAAAAGGGAATATGCTTTTACAAATATTTTAATAATAATCAGTAATGCATATCAAAATATCTTTATTATAAGATGTGATTGTTTTGAGGTAAAAAATATATCTCTCTTCGGCTTGTCTTCTCATTTATTGTTCGGTTAGACAAGTTCAAATGATGATTTTGTGTGACTCAAAAAGAACCATTTGTTTTTTTAAGCATAGAACCACTTAGTCTTAGTCATAAGAGTTTTAATATGAATTCAGCCTGTGTGTTTCCAAAGTTTGGCTTCCCAATGTGGGACGAATCAGCTCTGTCCAGGTTCACTACACAGACTTGTCCAAATAAGCTCTCTGAGACATGGAACTTCTTAGCTCATCATGTAAAGTGTGAGTGTTGCTTGATGGTACATCACATTCTGGCTGGAAAAGGTTTCATGTTGAATCTCTGGTTTACTGATGTGTAAATGTGATATTTTCATCACAGCTGGTATGTGCTCTTTTGGTCTGTGTGGCATTAAAAACTGAAGAGGTATGGTTAAAAAAAAGAATCTGTCATTATTTATTCACCTCACATCCTAGTATAGTCATAGGTATTTTGGGCTTGATATGGGTCTTATTTCTGAGTGAATTTGTTCATTATTTTCATTTTAACGAATCAGTCAAACAGTTTCACTCATTGGTCTGAATGATTCATTAGCATGATTGCATGATTTAAAACACCAAACTATTGATTTGAACTACTTCAATGTTGTATTCTAAGAAAATATTGATAGATTTAAGTGAAAATCATACCATAATATTAAAGGAGATTTGAGCTACAGTGTAGGCAAATATTAAGAAATAACAATAGCAGTGTAGCATTTAGTCTGCTCCTCAAACACTCTTGTTTGTCCTCAAGAGACTTGGAAAATAGTGCACAAGTGGAATGGACTACTTTCCGACACTTTTGTGCTTCTTTTTAGCCCATTTTTGGAGCTTGACAGAATCATCCCCATTCCCTAAAAAGCTTCCAGGACACCATGCGGAACTCCTCTTTGGAAGAAAGTAAGTCATACTTGAGGGTGAGTAAATAATGACAGAATAATTACTATTTTGGATGAGCAATGGTAATTTGGTAAAATGGAGTATTGTGCCGTTAGTCAAGACTTTCAATTTTCCCAGGATGATTGTTCCTGTAAGCACAAAGTCAATTTAGCAAGTGTGCTAAATGACTGCTTTCATTACTAGAGCTGTGCACAACAAGGTAATAAGAATTTGCATGCTTGTTCCCACTTACTGTCTTTTGATAACAACTGTCATTTAAAGGAAAAAGTGTTCGATTTAAGAAGCAGTCTCAGTAGGTTGACGGCAGGAACTTCATTGTGTTCTCAGGTCTCTTGAGGTCTGTTATCTTCAGTGCTCTTCAGTGCAGTCGTTTTCTATTATTAATCTCATTCTCTCTTTATTTCTCAGTTCAGGCTCGGTGTGGTGGATCTGCAGGCAGTGCCTGAGCCCACTGAAGTCATAAGGGAGCTCATTAGGCATGGCCTGGAGCAGAGTACACGTCTACAGGCCAAAAACCAGCACCTACTGGAGGAGAACCAGAAGCTGAGGAGAGAACAGGAACATGTCACCAAAGAGTAGGTCCAAACCAGATCAATACTCCTCAACTCGCATAGCTCTTACAGAGCTGTAGAAAAGGATGTTTGGAATAAATACAAATATTTGTAGAACAGAGCTATCTAACATATAACATTTATTAATATTCTGTAATATAAATATAATATATATAAATGTATATTCAATTATAAATAAATATAAATATTCAGTAATATTACTATATATTAACAAAGATATTTTTGTTAATAACTAATCGCATATAATAACTATAATATGTCATTAAATATATAATATGTATATATAAAGTATATATGTGTTTAGAAAATATCATTTTATTAAGAGACAGTAATATTGATATTAAAACTAATTTAGAATGCCAACATACTTATTTTCTATTTAAACTTAATTAACTAAATGAATGCTAAAATATTTAGTAGCAGCTTCTACAAATATGAAATCTATTGCATAAAGTTTGCATGGCTTTAAAACATTCAGATTTCAAGCTTATAAAACTAATACAACCTTTCTAGTCAGGCTTTCTCAAGTCAACTTAACAAAGTTTACTTCTTTTTGCTTTATATAGTTTCATTATCTATTATTATTATTATTGCCTTTATCTATATTGGCCAATAGGATGTTTAATCATTTCTTTTGATTTTTATGTTCTAAAACTTTTTCAGTTATTTTAAAAACTCAATTTAAAGCTAAATTATGATTTGTTTTTGTTTTTTTGATGCTTGAAACCTTACAAACATATAAATGGACTATGGCATAAAAATAAAAGTCTACAAATGTGAGGAATATGCGTTTGATTTGTTTCTTTGTTCCTGGGAACTTGCACACGGTTTTTTTGTGTAATGGCAAAAGTAATTTCAAACAAATGTTATTGCGCAAGCCTTTCACCTGTTCATCATTACAACTTCCTCTTGGATTACCCTCTCCCCTCCTCATCATCTCTCATGATTCAGAAGGAACGAGTGTCTTGGCTGTGTTTTTAAACGGTTACTAAGGAGCTCTTGGTACACAAGATGTTTTTTAGTTTGTCTTTGCTGTGATACTCTAAAAGGGGGAACTGTAGATATGAATATTTTTTGCTGATATTTGGCTGAGAGCGCACATGATTCATTCAGGTGGAGAATGACGAGGGAATCCCAGGCCAACCTGACAAGAAACTCCTCTTTACTGTATTGCTTCAATCTTTTCTTTCTGAGAAATAGCAGCAGTGACATCACCACCTCACTTACTCTCTAACATCTTCCAAAACCAGAATTATGGAGAATTTGTAATGCTACTCAACACTGACAGGACTTTATAGCCCTGTATTTTGCAAACAGCTACCACAGGTGTTCAGTTCTACACGCTCTTCATGTTTTCCATGTTAACTAATGACTGTTTATCCACTTATAAACACACAAAACTTGTAAGTAATACAAACACTCTCTTACCTAATCATTTCCACTCTTGTCACATGCTCAGGGAAACTGGGTTGCATGAGTGTTTGAGTGGGTCTCATTGGTCTTCACCCTCTCCACAGGATGCAAAGGTACGTCCAGGGGAAGGAGAGGTTGGAGAGAGACTTGTACAGCCGATTTGTGCTGGTCCTAAACGAGAAGAAAGTCAAACTCCGAGACCTGCAGAAAAGAGTCAAAGAGCTGGAGGAATCTGTTGAAGAGAATCGACTGAGGTAAAGATGTGTGCGACGTTTCCTCATGATACCTCACATGATCATAAACATGTTTTATCTCAACATTTCCCTTCTCCTGTTATGAAATATCCCTTTCGTTAGCTAATCCAATTATGATATCATGTTCATGAATGTCACTTCTAGTTTTGTGTTGAGCCCACTTTTCTTTTTTTCTTTTGTAATGGAAAATTTGTTAAAACTACAGCAACAAACTCTACACTAGTTCAGAACTGTGGCATGATGGAAAACTTCAAATGTTTAGGTACAAAGCCAAGAAGGTTCAGTCACTGTTCTCCCCTTGATGAAGACACTTGAAGGTGTCTTATTTTTGTGCCATTTATGACAGCTGAATCAATAAAACAAATAAAAATTGATTTGAAACAAATAGTAGCAAATACTTCTCTCCTGCTCACCAAGGCTGCATTTCTATGAATTCAGTAAAAACATTCATTTTGTGAAACATTATTACAATTCAAAGTAACCGTTTTTTATTTTAAAATGTAATTTGTTTCTTTGATGTTAAAGCTGTATTTAAAGCTGCATCATTCCTCCAGTCTCCAGAGTCACATGAAATCATTCTAATATGTTGATTTGCTGCTCAAGAAACATTTCTGATTATTATCATTGGTGAAATACTGCTTAATATTTTTGTAGACACCACAATACTTTTTTCAGAATTATTTGACAAAGTTCAAAATAACAGCATTTATTTTAAATATATCTTTTTTTATACATCTTTACTGTAACTTTCAAACAAATTAATGCATCTTTCAAAATAAAAATACAGAATATATATATATATATATATATTTTATCTTAGCTGATCCCAAACATTTAAATGGTTGTGTATATTTCAAAAAAAAAAAAAAAAGGATGTGAGATCATGGAAAAAATTTTTTCACAAATATTCATACATTTTCATTCTGAATGTAATAAAAACTTTTGATGCAAAATACAGCACTACACATTTTCTGTCTTTTCTCGCTTTGTTTGGAACATGTGAATCAATCATTACAGAAATGTTGAGAGAATGTGATCTGTTTTCTCATATGCCTTATGAGCATGTTGTACCTGCTGTATTCTCTTTGAAGGAACAAGGCAGATAGTGAAGACCACAAGGCGATGGAGACTGCAGCAGGTAAGAGTCCTGAAGAGAGTGATAATGGAGGCAGTACAGAAGATGAACAGGAGGCTGAACCCAGACAGCCAGATCCAAGGCCTCTTACACAAGGTAGTTCTTCTAACTTTACCCAGTAATTCAAATTCTGTCATTATGTTCTTCCAAACCTGTATTCCAAACCTTTTACCCCCAATGCATCAGCTAAACAATATAAACCATATACTGTAGGTAAGGTTGTCATTTCAGGTTGCCATTTTTCAGTGAACTACTCCAGTGAGCCACAATTTAAAGATGCAAATACCTTTTTTTTTTTTTGGTTGAATGCAAATTACAGCTGAAACTTTCTCAGCCTATTTTTAACAAAGTCTGTGATTTAGTTTGTGTGGATTTGTTGATTTGTTCTCAAGGCTCCTTAATATTGTGTTTGTTGGACACAGTTACATATTCGCAAAGTTAACAAAGTTTGAAGTCAAACTAGATGAGCATACAACTGAATTTGTGCCTAGAACATCAAAAGCAACTCATATTTTAATATAGTTCAACAATGTGTGTAGCAAATTTAGTGGAATCTCTTCCCAGAAAGTTCAAGTTGATGAATGACAGAACAATGCGGATTTGATCTACAGTGACTCTGGCAAGCAGATGAAAGCTCAACATCTCGACAAGGGCCAGACAGAATGACAGTGTGTACCATGCAATGATGGAAATTGACAAAGAAACATGGAATAATTTAACAATACGTGTTGAGAAGGAGCTAGGTCTACATCTCTGATTGGTACATTAATGTGGAATCCAACTTTTGGGGTTGTGTATATCAAATATTGTACAAATTACGACTTGTATATTGGCTTTTATGATGTTTAAAAGTCTTTTGTGTTTTTTTTTTCTTGTGTTATACAATGTGAAGCAGCTGTTATCAGTTTTAGTCATTTCTAAATAACCTTATCTTTGGTTTGCATCAGCATGAGAAATTATTATTTTCTTTTAAGGGGCAGTATTTGCCGCAAACACAGATTTCAAGGGGCTTTGTTTTTTTTTTACCTTTGTGTAAGGGCAGTTTTTATATTTACCTCATTAATTATCTCTATTGTCTTTTATGTCAGATACTTTAACCAGATACTTACATTTATTTGGTTTAATTGTGCAGGGACATTTTTTGTCCCATTATCTTAAATTTGAGGGGAATTTTTGTCCGTTTTGATGGCATTTTGGTTCTAAACCCCCATTAATTTCCCCATCCTTAGATATAGAAAATACTCAAATAAGATGATGCATTTTTAATTTGTAAAGTGATTAATTGAATTCACTGAATTATCCATAATATGCATTGCTGCATGGTTAATTAACTGTGTTTTGTTAAAAGTAGCTATGCTGCGTTACATAACACTGCTTAGATTGTAGTATTTCTAGAAAAAGATCCCATATAAACTGAACAGACTTGTAATTGCATTGCGTAAATGAGAGCGATGACGTCCCTCTTGGTATTTGCTCTCTTGTCCAAAGCATGACTACACTAATGTCGTCCAACACATTAAAGCTTTGAGCCAGACCTGAGACGGCTTACAGGTAGTACATTCCCTCAGCTTTTCCCTGCGCCGTCCATCATTGTTTATGATGTCTTCTCCTAGAAAATATGTTTATTGGCAACACCGTCTGCTGTTGGTCGATTTCGACATCGAAAGCCATATTAGGGGGCTCTGTCAGGCTGTTGAGTCACAGTTTTGAGGCCCAGAACGGGAAATGAGGTGGAGTCACACATGATTTAGTCTGTGGGTTGCTCAATCTCTCTGTTTTTCCCCTTGTGTAAACCCCGAGGAATGAAAGTAAAAAGCACTACAGCTAGGGGAAAAACACTTCCATGGTCATGTGACCCTATAAACAGTATGAATAGTAATGTATGGTTGCTAGGTGTGTGTTACTTTGGCTTAGTTCCTCAGAGAGAGCCATTTGGGGTTCAATTACTGTCAATTTTTTTTTCCTTTAAAGCTTGATTCAATGGTTTATGTTTCAGAAATCACAGATGTTTTTTTTTTTTTGTACATATATATTCATGCATCTATCAGACGCTTTTTACCAGTATGTGTGTTCCCTGGGAATTAAACCCACAACATTTTGTGCTGCTAACACAGTGCTATACCTCTGAGGCACAGGAACACATTATTTTATTTTTATTTTTTTTGTATTTCATATTTTTTTGTATTTTTTTCTTTAAAGAGTAGGAGTTGTAGCTTCAGTCTTTTTTTTCTTAACTGTAAAGTTTACCATAAAGTACATGAAGCATAATTGAAAGAGCCTTTAATGTGGTTAGGATGTTTGTTGCACCAATTAACTTGAGTCAAACCCACCCAGTTTCATCTGTCCAGTGTAAATTAAACTCATGTAGACGTAAACAATTGCCAGACGCAATCATGGTAACGAGTCTGGCTATGCAGTAGTACTTTAAAGAACAAGTACTATTGGATGCTTTGCAATCTTGAACAGTTTCCCACTGTGCTACAATGACAAATCTCATGAGACAGATGTGCTCCTGCTGGATTTTACTGCAGTCAACCTGCATATACATCATTTAATGTTGATGCTCAACATGCTTTTAATGCATTTATGATGTTGATTGTGTTAACAGAGTCACATCTTGTCCAGCTGCCTGAACACTGGCTGTAAGAGCCTCCATTAATCCCTTTCAGAGTTATATATGCAAACATTCACAAATAATAACATTCACAGATAACTCATTTTGTCTGAAATCATTAAATTAGCAACATATTGCAGCAATGTAGCTCATATTTAGAAATGGCAGTAACTAATCAGTTTGGCTGAATATTTCCGGTTTAAATGAAATGTGTTAAATGGTTAGTTCATCGAAAAATCTAAGATATTTTAGATTTAGTCCAAGAGCTCTGTGTCCCTCCATTGAAGCTGTGTGAACGGTATACTGTCCATGTCCAGAAAGGTAAGAAAAACTTCATAAAAGTAGTCCATGTGGCATCAGAGGGTCATTTAGAATTTTTTGAAACCTCGAAAATAAGAATTAATCCACAAATGACTTAAGCTGTTAACTTATTTAATGTGGCTGACACTCCCTCTGAGTTCAAACAAATCAATATCCCAGAGTAATTCATTGACTCAAACAGTACACTGACTGAACTGCTGTGAAGAGAGAACTGAAGATGAACACCGAGCCGAGCCAGATAATGACTCGTTCACGAGTCAAGAACAGGTTGCATCGGTTTTCAGATCACCAGTACTTCTTTCGTACAGTTCTATTCAGTAAAACTGGTTGAAGAAAACAGTTCACCGGTTCTTTTGCGCTCGAAGTAATTATGTCATTTGCTATGATTGCCCTTCATTCAAGCCTTCGGTTTACCCGCACTCATAACATTAGCACAGAATCAGTTCAGAATCAATCACCAAAAGAATCAGTTCAGTTCAGACGCTCTGTGTGTCGGTCTGCTTCACACTGAATCACACATCCGCAGTATCATCAGCTCCTCGGTTCTCGAATCGGACACATCTGACAGAAAGGGTTCTTGACTCGTGAACGAGTCATTATCTGGCTCGGCTCGGTGTTCATCTTCATAATTTAGATTTTTTCGATGAACTAACCCTTTAATCTCAACTAAATTATTTAGATAAAATAATTTTGTTAATTATTATTGTAGATTTTTAGATTTTTAGTCATTTATAGCTAAGATAAAAAAACAAGTTTTTTAATTCAGATGCTGTTAATAAAATTAACAATTTAAGATTATAATAATAAACTAAGAAAAAGAATAGAAATATAGAATGTAGTTAAATAATAATAATAATTATTATTATTATTTATTATTATTGATAATTATATTCATATTTGTATACATTTGATATTATATTTATATTGTATATTAATATATAATTCAGTCATAGTATCTTCAGGATTTATCTGCCTGAGATGATGAAAATTAAAATGTTTAATCTTTTCCACAAAAAAAAAGAAGTACATTTGTCTAATGTTTGCTCTGTTTGATGCACATTTTTATTTCTTCACATTATAATATTAAAATATTTTCATAGATTAAAATGATGCTCTGCTAAATTAATTAAAATATTTACTTTTCAATTAATTATACAATTTCTGATTAAGTAAATTTCATGAATATGGCATAATTACTGATTAAATGTGAAGTAGATCTTCTTTAAAAGACAAAAACCTCAGCTAATAAGTGGAAATATGAAGATTGGATGAACTTTAACACTTTAACCTTTCCATGTTTCGTCTAACAGAGATGCCAGAAAGCAACCCGATGGATGACAGCTTAAATGACATCACAGATGTGGGACCCTGCCGAAAACGCCGCCACCGTCATCTCCAACAGCTGGAGACGCAAGCCAGACGAGCAGCGCTGGACCAGCGACAGAGATCCAGGTATCATCACTCACATCCTCAGATTTACACACATCCTACGTCTAATTACACTTTTTATTGTGGTCGATCGACTCATAGCACACCCAAACTCCTGGAGGCCTGTTATCTAATGTTGCGTATGATACCCATAAACCCCTGCAACTGCGGCCATAAAAATGTCAGTTATAATTCCGGGTGTCTTATTCTCTGGTGTCCAGTTTATGCAAACTTGGATGCTGCTTTTTCTCCGCGTCTGTGGCCAGTCAAGCAGACAGAAGAGGCTTTCCCAGAACCTCTTCCATTGTACGGAAACCATTGGTTAGTTGCCAGCACCTTGTAGCTGTACTTTTCCAGTTGAGGCCCCCCTGGGTGCTTATCTGTCCGGCTCTTTTTTTATTTATTAATGGAAAATATGTATAATTTCCTCCATTAAATGTTTTTAATCTCCTCCTTTGCCAGTACCTCAGTGGTCTCCATAACTGTACAAGAACAATCCCATGAATGGTTTAGATTTGCTTTGAGCTAATTCTTCAGACTTGATGGCACTCGAGGGACGCTGATCCTGAGAAAACATGTTCCTTTTTAAAATAGTCACACTGTTTTGGAGATTATTTGGCATTAGTTATTATTTTTGAGTTATTATTTAAGTGTTATTATTCTTAGGTTATTCTTTCAGGGTTTCCCACAGTTCTTGAATCTCTATCTATCTGTCTATCCGTCTCTCTGTCGTCATTCAATTTATCGTTCTGTCATTCTATCTTTTTCTTTTTAATTAATTTATTTCTATTTTTATTTTGTTATTTTTATTTTTTCCCCCCAGTCGTGTTAGTCACATTAATAAAATCTTAAAGGTTATTGAATTTTCTGTGTTTTTCTATAGTAAATATCATTTTACGTTATGCTGAGTTTTCAAGTATTTCTTGGCAAAATGTCAAAATCTCATATGGATTAAAAAAAACATTACCAAAAGACTGGGAAAATCTGATGGCAACTTAACTGATCAGAAATTGTATCCTGCATCAATTTTAAATAGACAAGTTTTCTGAAAATTAATTCACACAGTTGATAAATAAGTATCAATAACAATTTGAAATGTAATTGTTAAATATTGATGAAATATCTGATTACAATTGATGAACAATTTCCCCCAGTATTTGTGTATGTCATGGAGTCAGTAATTTATTTGATTACTTTTATTTGTAATGTCTAGACTAATATGATTAACTATGAGCACTAGATGAATGCATTATGTATTTTACGTGTGACATTATAGATTTGTTAACCTGACTCGTTACACCTTTCAGATCAGTTCAGTTGGGATGTTGCCTGAGAAGGGAGCTGCCAAAGTGGACAGTTGGTAGAAAGGCAGCTCACTAGCATTTGGAACAGAGCCTGTGTTTTTTGGGTTGGCAGACATATGTGAAAGTTTCTGAAGTTGGCAGACATATAAGAATGATGCTTTGGCTTCATATTGTATTGACGTTATGCTGGGATATGGAGAGATTAACTTTTAACGAGGGCCTTTTAAAACTTGGTAAATACAAGAGTGTTTATGTGACTCTGCAGGCAGAATAAATGTTTAAACTGATTGTGTTTAAAAGTGTTTCTAGCCTCCCAGTGTCAGCGGTGGTCTGTGACAGAATGGTGCCTCTACACCAGATGGTTTGTGCGTGTGCTCGCGTCTTGCGGTGTTGCGGAAGACTGAGAGTTTGTATTGGACTCTCTCTCTCTCTTTCTGCAGGCTCTGTCACCGCGGCAAGACTTTCCAAACTTTAATAGACTTCCATGGCATAGAGACCTGGCTGTAACTTCTTTCGTGAATAATATCACACATGTCACCTCTTATCACACGAGTGGAGAAATCCAGCTGGAGGATTCTCAGTCTGTTCCTGGAATGAGGTTTTTAAACAGCCGCATGGCTTTGAATGCCTCTGCTAATTACTTACAATTTTGTGCCTCAGAGAGAGCTGGAATGCTCTTAGAAAACGTGACACAAATTAGTGGCGGTGTAATCTTCATTTTATCTGGCAGATGGAGTTAAAGTAACAGTCTTATACGTCATCTTATACTCGCTCTCCTGTGATTCCAAAAGGACTTTTTTTTCATGCAATAGCAGATGTTTTGAAGAATCTTCAAGGGTTATTCAACCCCAAAATGAAAATTTTGTAATTAATCCCGTTCCAAACCTATGAAAGCTTTGTTCGTCTGTGGAACACAATTTAAAATATTTTGGATGAAAACCGGGAGGCTTGTGACTTCCCCATAGACTGCCAAGTAAAATACACTGTCAAGGTCCAGGAAAGTATGAAAAGTATCATCAGAATAGTCCATCTGCCTTCAGTGGTTCAGCCGTAACATTTTAAAGCGACAAGAATACTTTTTGTATGCGAATAAAACAAAAATAATGACTTTATTCAACAAGTTGTCAAATAAGTAAATGGAAAATACTATTGAATATATACTGAACTAACTTGTATGTATTTGTTTTTTTTTTTTCAATACATTTTTGTATTGCTTTGAAAGACTTGGAAAAACAACACAAGACTACTGTATGAGAGTATACAGATTACTTTATGGTCCTTTTTGGAGCTCGACTGTCTACTTTCATCGTATTAAAAAAAATCCTAAAATCACCAAGACTGCATATATTTAATCAAAATCACAATAAAATCAGTAATATTGTGAAATATTTTGACAATTATATTAACTGTTATATTTAAAATATTTATAATGTAATTTATTTCTGTAATTTATTTCAGATTTTTCAGCATAATTACTCCAGTCTTCAGTGCCACGCTTCATATTTTTATGGAAACACCGTTTTGTCATTTGTTTCAGGATTTTTGGATGAATAGAATGTTGGAAAGAACAGCATTTAGTTGAAATGTATTCATATATTATATACACTTATAACATTATAAATGTCTTTACTGTCACTTCTGAACAATGCAATGAATTGTACTGAATAAAAGTATTAATTTCTTTGCAAAAAAAAAAAAATAACCCCAAACTTAAAGTAAATATCAAAGTAAGTTAACTAATGAGTGAACATTATGAAAACAGTCATTATTCAGACCTGTAGCACCATCCATGCCAATGCCTCTATCGCTCTGCCAACATCTCTAGAGTAATCAAAAAGCAAATGGCCTTTTATTGTCTGTTTAAAGACCCTGTATGGGTATCAAGAAATGTGCCAGTAGCAGCTTCCCAGCAGGAAAAATCAGTGTCAAGTTTTTTGTTTTTTTTCTCTCAAAAAACGAACCGCACAATCACTGCTGTCTACAGATGGTGAGACTCTGTGCCATGACATCTGCTCTAATAAAGCCCATTTTTAAAAGCATTTCTCCTCTAAAGGCTGAAAAGAATCACCCTGCAGACATCATTGGTTTATTCAGCTACACGACCGCATGTGGCACACGTCCATGTTCAGATCAGGCAGCGTTTGTTTGAAGTGAGGTCTTTTTGTTTTTCAGATGAATGTTGAAATCTTTTTGTATTGCATTTGATGCAAGTCTGTGTGGTGGGGGACTTGGTTTTATCTCTTGTAAATTGGTTGGATTTCCAGCACAGAGGCAGATGCCTGAATGAGCGATTGGAAAGTCAAAAGGATTTGTGATGCAGTGAAAGGTCATTTCTGAGAAAGAAAGTTAGAATGCTGTGATTAAAGACTGCATAGACAGACAAACAAACAAAAAAGACATCTGTAATTCACTGAGCAAGGAATTGATTGTAAAATGTCTCATTCCCAGGTCAAGGAGAAGGAAGTCGAAACTCTGTTAAGAGGATTCAGAGATGCATCTGAAGTTAAAGTTATTTTTTTTAGAAGAAGAATAAGAAGAGAGAAAGAGGGAGATGAAGGAAGGGAGAGCGAGCGGGAGCGAGTGAGCAGAAAGATGTGGATTCATTTGGCCCCTGGCAAACTGTTCTGTTCTACAATCTCCCAGCACCTGCCTAGAGATGGATCTGGCAGAGCATGACAACAAACAACAATCAGGCCAGTTACACTGCATTAATCCAGTCCTCAGTATGTGTGTTTACTGACGGTTTCTTCCTGGGTCTCCCAGAGTAATGTCAGACTCAAGTTTTAACCCACAATGGGGGCGGAAAAAAGAGGAAAATTGATTTATTGAAATTAATTTGCCTATTAATATACTTTTTTTTTCATTATGACATTGTTTCCTTAAGTAAATTTCCCTCCGAATTCTCATGGCCATTATTATTTTATTATTAATAGAATTAACATCTATTATGATATATATTATATACTGTATATTGTCATTTTTAGAAACATATATAAGTTTCTAAGTTTTCATTTATATGCATGTATATATATAGCCATATTTATGCAATTTAATAATTACATTTTAATAATGTAATTTCATTACAGTATGCTATGGAAAAATGGTGTGGTAAATCATAAAAATATTGTCACAATGCAAAATCTTTAGTGGTCTTAAGAATACAAATTTTATTTGAAGAAAATATAATTTCTTTTCTTTTATTGCTCTGTCAGTTTTTGTGAGATTCACCCTTGTGTTGCTTCTGTTCAGAAATAATTACTTTAACCATCTTTAACAATAACCAGTGGTGGTGTTTCAGACATCCTAAGACTTTTCATTATTGTTTTTTTTTTTTTATGCACGATGGGATGTTTAAAGTGATTGAAATATGGCAACTTGATGCAAGTTAAGTTTAGTGTGTGCAAAAACAGCCTTTTTGCATCATTCTAATAAAATCATCCAATGGTTTACTTCACGATATGTGAATGTCGTTTACCTACATCTGCATCTCATGTCTCAAAGGTCTGTAGTCAGACATTTGGCTTTATAAGAAAGTGTATCGTCACATCTCTCCCCCTTTTTGGGCTTTTTTGTATTTTCTTAACAAGTTCCATAGCTTCTTGTCATGTCTGTAATAATGTGAAAGAAACATAAGACCTTTTTGTCCAACCTGAAGACAGTTTCCACCATTCCCAGTGAATCACGACAGCAAATATAGCGAATTACAAGACGACCGTGTCCACAAAGTGCCCATCCATTATCCCTGCTCATACCTATGGATTTCTTCCAAGTGGGCAGTAGGAAAGTCACTCTTTCGTAAGTGTCAAAGTTGTCTTTACAGGAGAGTTTAGCTGGTCAAAATAACTTCCAGATGCGGCCTCACCGAGAAACCCCTTGATTAAACCGAGTATATACATGCAGATACACTGTTTACACTCCGATTGTGCTGACTAAGCACCGTTTCACAGATAAACATTTGGGGTTTGCTTTTTAAAGGCTTACTGAAAGCACCAAAGATGCATTTCTGATGCTTGAGTTACTTAGTTCAATTAAATGTGGTTTTGGAGAGTCAAATGAGAATGAGTGATTCAGCTGATTCCATTATGGTGTTTACGTGTTTTATGTGTCAGGGTTTGTTTGATACCAACGCACCATATAAAAGCTCTTTGGTCTCTGTAAGTGCAAGAAAAGAACAAATACAAACTTTTCCTACTCGGTGTGTTGTATTTCTGAGAAAGAATCATGATTTGTTTGCAAACAGGAGCTGTCTGTTACCCCAAAAGCTGCTAGTTCACCCCGAAAATGAACATTAACTCAATCTCATACTCAATGTAGACGAGTTTGTTTTTTCGTCAGATCAGATTTAGAGAAATTTAGCATTCGATATCCAGT
>NW_020523661.1:0-26355 GCF_003368295.1 Carassius auratus
TATAGTGAAGTGTCTGACACATGGACCCTTTGTTATTAAACTGGACCCTGTACTGTAGTGCAATGTAATACTTCTCATTCAATATTATCGGTTTTAAATATTATCTGTGCAATATTATCTGTTTTAACATTCAGTGTAATATAATTTGCTGCAGTTCTGTTTCTATTTATTTACTAGTACTGTTCATCACAATCAATTCAATTCTGTTAATACAGTAATGTAAATCTTGTAGGCTGCATATCCATAGTCCTTTATAATTCTTCTTCATATTTTATAGCATATATTTATACTTTTTACGTATATAGGCTACTTGTTTATTTACCAACTTCTATTATTATTTATATTCCTTTAAATGTCTTGATGTGCACATAAACTGTGACACAAGAATTGTCCCCCGGGTTATCAATATCAATAAAGATCAAAGTATTTCTGATTCTGATTTTAAGATAGCCTATAGTAGTGTGCAGACTGGTTCATTAATTATTGAAGTGTTTCACATTTTGGAAAAGCATGTCTGTGTAGCCTACGATAAAACGTCAGCAGAGGGCGTTCTAGGCTTAGGTCACGGTACCTCCATCTGGCTGTATGTATTTATGGGTATTTCCCGGTATTTCCCAGTTGACGGCAAGGATTGTGGGATGAGAATGCGTTAGATGATCATACTGATGATTTTGGCATACAGCTCATGAAAACCCAAAATTCCTATCTCAAAAATTAGCATATTTCAGCCGACCAATAAAAGAAAAGTGTTTTTAATACAAAAAAGTAAACCTTCAAATAATTATGTTCAGTTATGCACTCAATACTTGGTCAGGAATGCTTTTGCAGAAATGACTTTTTCAATGCGGCGTGGCATGGAGGCAATCAGCCTGTGGCACTGCTGAGGTGTTATGGGGCCCAGGATGCTTCGATAGCGGCCTTAAGCTCATCCAGAGTGTTGGGTCTTGCGTCTTTTAACTTTCACTTCACAATATCCCACAGATTCTCTATGGGGTTCAGGTCAGGAGAGTTGGCAGGCCAATTGAGCACAGTAATAACACGGTCAGTAAACCATTTACCAGTGGTTTTGGCACTGTGAGCATGTGCCAGGTCGTGCTGAAAAACGAAATCTTCATCTCCATGAAGCTTTTCAGCAGATGGAAGCATGAAGTGCTCCAAAATCTCCTGATAGCTAGCTGCATTGACCCTGCCCTTGATAAAACACAGTGGACCAACACCAGCAGGTGACATGGCACCCCAGACCATCACTAACTGTGGGTACTTGACACTGGACTTCAGGCATTTTGGCTCTTCCTTCTCCCCAGTCTTCCTCCAGACTCTGGCACCTTGATTTCCGAATGACATGCAAAATTTGCTTTCATCCGAAAAAAGTTTTTTGGACCACTGAGCAACAGTCCAGTGCTGCTTCTCTGTAGCCCATTTCCTGCACACGCCTGTGCACGGTGGCTCTGGATGTTTCTACTCCAGACTCAGTCCACTGCTTCCGCAGGTCCCCCAAGGTCTGGAATCGGTCTTTCTCCACAATCTTCCTCAGGGTCCGGTCACCTCTTCTCGTTGTGCAGTGTTTTTTGCCACACTTTTTCCTTCCCACAGACTTCTCACTGAGGTGCCTTGATACAGCACTCTGGGAACAGCCTATTCGTTCAGAAATGTACTTCTGTGTCTTACCCTCTCGCTTGAGGGTGTCAATGATGGCCTTCTAGACAGCAGTCAGGTCGGCAGTCTTACCCATGATTGCGGTTTTGAGTAATGAACCAGGCTGGGAGTTTTTAAAAGCCTCAGGAATCTTTAGGTGTCTAAGATTGTTCATTTTAAGTAAAGGATCCTATTATTTTGTCCACAACAATATTTAATGAGGTTAACTTATAACTCCTTGTGGTTAGTCTGCACGAGATCAACAAGCTTGTTTGCTTTGCGGCCACTTTAAATACAAAATAAGCATTCAATCTACGTTAGAGCGTCTGAGCGCTCACAAATCTTTCTGCAGCGTCGTGAGCAGAGCGGCGCTCTAGACGCCGGCGGTGTGAATGCACAGTTAGGCTTCGGCTATGGCTGTAGTGTTGTTGTGAAAGTAGGGGCGGAGAATAGAGACTATGCCGTTTCTCGTTTGTTAATCTAGAGTAGACCAATTCACTTTATTGAGGCATACTGCCCCCATCTGGTATGGAATGTGGAGTATGACTTAATTTTTTTGGCCAAACATTACAGATGGCACCTTTAAGCCAAAAAATAAAGATGGTTAAAAACTTAACTAAAATAATCAAAAGATTAATCATATATGCTTCCTTTTCCATACTCTTTTCATACTGTAGAAAACCAAATATTACATGTTCGTATAACAAAAGAAAAGTACATTTTAATTTGTTATTTATAAATTTCAAAACTTCCCACCACACACTTTTTGTATACTGGCAGTGCCAGAAAATAATAGTTACAGTTTCTGGTTGCAAAAAACAAAATGAAAAATTTACATCAATGTCTTTGTTAAATTTGGATAGAAAATGTTTAGCAGGGTAAAATTTATGCAGTATCTTGAATACAAATTTCCTTGACCTTTTCTGTAAGAATATATTTATTATGTAACAACCAGACCTTATTCCAATTAAAAGTTCCAATAAACCTTGACCAATAGGAAATGACGTGGTTTACTGACAAGTTCTTTTTGAAAAAGGGAATGTATAGCCCTATTATTTTTGCTTGTCGATAAACAAACTTTACCACTAATCGTATCAGTTAGATGCAATAAAGACACAATAAGAAACTACATAAAGAGACAACACACAAAGAGATAGCACCAATTACAGAGGCAAATTCTTTAGGGGAAACAGAGAGGTTGAAGTATGAAAGAAACTCATCATAAGTCATTAAATACCCCTGATAATTCAACAATTGACCAACCACAAGAATTCCCTCATCAAACTAAGTTGTCCAAAATATACTCTTGTTTATATAAAATATTAATAATGTGGAGAAAAATTCAGCTTGTAAATTAATTTCCAAGCCAAAAGTGCTTGCCTGTGAAAAGCTGACAGTTTAACTGGAAGTTTCTCAATTCTGTAATCACACATAAGCAAAAATGAAAGGCCACCAAGTTTGTCAAAAACCGATTTAGAAATCATATTCCACACAGAATCACTGTTTTTTAGAAAATATTTCAACCAGTTAATTTTGAAATGTTATTTAAAATAGAAAAATCTAAATAATCAAGCCCTCCATTTTTATATGAATTAACAATTACAGATTTTCTAATATAGTGTATACGGTTTTTCCACAAAAGATTCAGCATAATTCGATCAATTATCTTATTTGTTTTATTATCTGAGTGTATTGAGGAAGCTATATAAGTAAGCCTAGAATTACCTTCCGCTTAAGCCAGCAGAACACGACCTCTGAGAGTCAAGTCCCTCTGCAACCAAACATTAAATCTATTCTATACTTTTTTTTATCACTGGGTCGATCACTCATTTTTAGGAATAACCATACCCAAATAAGTTGGAGAATCCTTTACAGGGATATTACATATGTTTCTTTAATAGCAACTTTTTAAAGCAAATAGTTCACATTTTTATAAATTAAGAAAAGCCCTGAGGCACTGGAAACAACTTCAATGATCTTGACAGCTGACTGAATTTGATCATTTTTTTAGGAAAAGAGCCTTGTCATCAGCCAACTGACTTTTCAGGACACTTCTCTCTTCAACTTGAATTCTTTTTAAATTGGATGAAGTGACAAAACAACTGAGCAACAATGAGAAAGAGGTAAAAAGAGACTGGGCAGCCTTGTCTAACTCCTCTTTCCAAATTAAATCTTTGAGTAGTGCCATTATTTAATTTCACTGAACTATATAAAGAGTTTTCATAGCATTACAGAAATAAGCCCCAAACCCAAAGTGTTTTAAACAGTAGAAAATAAAAGGATGCTCAATAGAATCAGAGGCTTTGAAAAAGTCAAAAAAAAAAAAAAAAAAGTATAAGCTATCATCATGGTAATTTCTCTACTGTGCGACAGAGAGTCGCAGGTTATGATGCAATCGTTAGCCTATTTTTACAAAGACTGCTTCTACGGGGCCACAACGTAAGATACAAGGTAATCGGGCCTTTTATACATTTTTGTGTTTCTTTAGAAATAATGAATGGACAAATGGAGTCTTTAATTGCCCAGAGCTGCTTCAATCAAGTAAATATGAAACCCTGCCCCACTGGTTTCGAGTGGGATCCCCGGTCAAAAATCGCATTCCGGTGGGGTAAAATATACATTTTTGTTGGGGTTCCTCTGCTAAAATTCGCATTTTTGGGGATAAATGTCACATTTTTGGGTTCACTTAAACCTGAAAGAAAATCACGGAAATTGTCAGCACTGGTACTACAGTATCTCATCATGAGAATCTATGCGAGAACATCGTCTGAGGCAGCCCAACGCCATCTAGTGCACTTCACTTTTGTTAAAAGACAATTTGTAATGCACAAGGTTCCATCATTAAGTTATTTAAAATGAAATTAAACTTTATTTAAAGTTACAATTATTTTGGTTGAGGTTCCAAAATGCAATAAAACGTGACATCTTTTTTAGTCAAGTCATTTACAACCCAAATTAGATATAAGGTCAGTGGTTTCAGCAAATTTTCAGTCCTGAAGACTTAATATAACTGAGGAATGACTGCAGTGACAACTGCAATGGACAAATTAGTATATTAAAGGACAGGTGAGTCCTCTCCTCCTCATGTGGACCAATATGCTAAGACATCTTGCTCTTCCTGGTTATGTAGCTCCGGTAGTAAAAGTTGCTGAAGAGTATAATGAGGCTGATGCAATATGCAAACACAACTGCATTCATGGAATCAGGAAAATCACACTCGGTGAAGAGGTTGTAACCAGTGTGAATAGTCAGCAAGACAAACTGGACCTGTAATGACAAATTGTTCAACAGTCCCGCTGATGTAACGTTTCTGTTTTAATTTTTGTTTTATTCTAATTGTAAAAATTATCATCTGCCCATCTATTTACAGGACATCTGTATTGATGCAATTTACAAAAGAATACACATTTGTAAAACAAAAGGCTCTAATAGACTAAAAGTGAAAGACTAAATGAGCACAATATCAATGTGTTGTGTATTTACCAGCTGCAATGAGGTGAGGTAACGCTTCCACCACAGATATTTCTGCATGTGAGGCCCCAGGGCCGCCAGGCCATAGTAGGAATACATCACAATATGAACAAAGGTGTTCAGCAGCCCGATAAAAAATGCTGAATGAATAGGCAAAAAGACACAAAATAATGAAATACATGACAAAAAAATTACTTTAGAAAAAATGCATGCATAAGTGTTATTTTTAGTGTGTATATAAAAATTCATAGAATAAAAAAAGGCTAGGAAACCTAGTTTGTAGTAAGTGGATATTACCTGTAGTCACTGAATATGTATTAATTATTTAATGTTTGTCTTACATTGACCTCCAGCCACAAATTTAACTCCTGCCCACCAGTTGAAGATCATAGTTCCATGATGATACACATGTAGAAAAGTGAGCTGGCTGTTTTTTTTTCTTAGGATAAAAAAGACCTGAGAGAGGAGGTTGGGAGGGAAAGCTTCTTTATTTGAACTGCATGTCTAAAACAGGTGTAAATATCTGCAACAATCATATTTTTTTTAAAATGAGTAAAACTTACTGTATCACTAAGCTCAATAACTTTAGAGAAGAAGAACCACCAGCATACACTGGCCATCTAAAAAGATCAAGTAATTATTAGGTAACAATGCAATTTTTTTGGAAATTGAAAAATAATGATAACATCATAGGTAAATTTGATTATGATTTGAAAAACAGGAATTACTGATAGCAAAGAACATTAGGCAGCTAAACAAAGTGAGAGAGATGTAATCACCCTCATTCCTAGAGGACTGGGGCTGTAGTCCACAGGTTGACACAGATAACTGTAGTTTTCCAGCCATGATGTGACTAAGAACTTTGGAAAGAAAAATAGATTTTAGATTTGATGACTAGGTTATTTTAACACAAGACCTTGAAATAGTATGCACCTATATTGGACTGAACAAGTATGTGTGAAATCCAAAATGTACCTCATGGAACATGTAAATCGACAAACCGACCATCGCAAAGTTGTATACAATAAGCACTGCTTTTAGGTTCACTGGTTCCTTGTGTTTCATAAGCTTGGGTCCAATCCAAATAATACCAAGATAGCACAAAAATATACAGATGATTGGAACAGGAGAGTAGACAAGAAGCCATGGGTCTGTCCTCTTATCTGTGATACCATGACAGAAAACACAAGGAGTTTTGCATAAAAGTGCATTCTATAGATGATTATATAAATATTTTATGATGTAACGTTTCTCTAGATAGTACAGTTAAATACAAGGTGTAAAATAAATCATGTTTATACAACACGAAAAAAAAAAATCATACCGCCATTTTCTACAATCCAGCGGTGCATGGATCCCACTCTCTGCCATGCTGATTCCATAGAGGAATATGTGCTTTATCATAAAAAAAAGAACAAAAAGACTAGACTAGCATTCAGTAGACGGTGGTAAAACATGTATAAAAAGGAATAATATATCCCGTGTTTGTGCGTTCTTCTTAATAATGGGCAACATGCTATACAAAGAAAATCGAAGGGTTGCATACATGTTAAGGAAGTAGATTTGCAGCACAGAGATTTGAGGTCTTGTACTTGAGGGATACCTTCTCCATATTGCAGGCGGTTCTTGTAATTATGCAACTTATTGACAAGAAATGTAACGTACGTTTTTATTATCGGACTGCAATTGACTTTTTCTGTATAGGGATTATTTCACGTTTTGACAAACGTTTGAAATCAACAGAACTGCGGCTGACTTGACCGCAGTAATTTCCTGGTGAACTTACCCGAGGAAAAGTACAGGTGTATCGCACTGTGTGGAAGAGTTCAGTCAGTCGCGCGGTCAGATAAGAACTTTGAACTTCACACAAAATTATTTGAGTAACATGGGAAATAGAGTGGTATCAGTTGTTATGCAGAAGTGTACAGAACTACTGGAAGGAAAACTTTGGACTGCACCCAGTTTTCTTAACTCACGTTTCACAATTATAAGTCCCACTGGGGCCAAGAAAACAGACACATTAATCTGAAATTTAAACAAATAAACATATTTATAATTGTATACTTATAACACTTTATACTTTTAAAGTATATTTCCACATGTGTGTCATATTACAAATAACCTCAGGTTTGTTAAAATATAAATATAAAACCTTGACTCTTATTTTGACACCCAGTATCGGAGGGAAGGGCATTGAGGGCGCATTGAATTAAATGAACATGACCACGTAATCTAATTTTATATGTCTGGCTAAATACTGTTAAATAAAAAAGTTTGCTGCAAACTGAAAAAATGAAGTAGAGAGAAAGATCTCCTTGTGTAAATGTGTTTCCAGATCTATTTAAAAACTCAAGTCTTTTATTCTGGATCCCAATTTTTTTAATGGCCTTTTTTTAAAAAAACCAGGCTGGTTACACATTTATTTATTTAAAAACACAACTATACCTCTAAAAAAAAAGCTGCAGGTAATGTGTTATTATATGCGTCACTCTTAACATAGCAAAATTACATGATGACTACACATTGACCCTATCAAAAATAAGAAACCTTAATATACAGACAGTCTTTTGTCAACAGTTTTGGCTTTTGGTCGTTGCCTTAGAGGTAGAAAAGAATTTACTGATGCAGAGTTGTTTGGGTCCTTCATTAGTAACAGCACCCTTAGGCTTTTTTATTTTGTTTGACCGTTTCTCAGGGCTGGGTTTTCTCTTCTTTTCCTGAAAATGTGTGAAATGTTAGGGTAGGGCAAAAACAGAATTTTAATAATAAATTAGATATGAAAATTAAAATAAGTCAAAAACAACAAACAGTGCAAAGAATGAAGCATGTGCAAACTCAGGAACACTTACCTTACTGTCCACCTTGCTTGAAGATTCATAGAGCTTCATAATCTGTGCAAATGAAAATACAAGATCTTTACATACATGTGAATGACAGTAACAACAAAGTTTAAAAAAGTATTTAAAAAAAAATATGCATTTCTTGTACACAAGATTTTTTGTATACACAAACAATTCATGTAGTTTTAAGGTTAATCTGTCTTTACTGTGAAACCCATGAAAATATACACAACCTTTTTAACCCCAGTGGATACAGCCGCCTCCTTCAGAGCAGATTTAGTGAGCCAGCAGGTCCTCTGCTCTTGCTCTCCTTCTGACCAGTCAGACACACGCAAAGAAAAGACTATATATGTTTGATGGATGTGGGAGAAAATGTGCACCACCTGATAGAGAACATGAAAGACATGAATGAATATCAAACACATGCATTGTAACCAAACGTGCACATCATCACCGAAGATGCAAATCAAATATTGACCCAAGATGATATGTTTTGGGGAAAACACAAACCTCTCCCACAAACTGCACTGAGTTAGCATCTAGAGATTTTTCCAGCAATTTTTGAATCATGTCACATATCAAGCCTTTATATTTATTCTCACTGACGTCTGCTGCCAAGAGCATGCTGGGCAGCTCCCACATCCCTGCCAAGAGTCCTGCAACACATCAGTGTAATCCAAAATCATATTGTTCATGATATTTTCCATTTTCTAGAAACCTTTTCTCATTCACCCAGTAAAAACTATTGTTTCACCTTTGCTCGGTCTTTGAGTGAGAAAATACTCCATCTCTTCTCCGGCTTGCTGGCGTTCCACTATACAGGTTAGTGTTTGCTCCACACGTGGAGCTTTTTTAACAGGCTTTCTTGGGTAATTCTGCACCCCCAGCTGAGGGTCCCAGTCCTCTGACAGACACAGGTCACAGCTGCCAGCAGCCACTGTCAGAGAATGTGAACGTGCATTAGACACTGCTTTTGATTTATAGATCTGAAGTATGGATCAAAAGAGAATATTTCATGATTAACCGAAGACTTTACAACTTACAACAATTCTCTATGTCAGGAACTGAGGTGTTGAGCTTTGAGACACGTTTACTTAGAAGCCTTTTGGAGTCAATCTCTTGTTTAATGCTCACCTAAAGTATAAGAGACATCAAATGTGATGTATAATAATTTGACAGTTTTACATAAAAGCATTTTGGTGAGAACTGCTCAGCAGTACCTTCCTAAAGGCATGACAATGGGTTTGAACAGGACACTGGCCACATAGAGGGGATTTTGGGGTACAGACTCTGGCCCCTAATTCCATCATAGCCTGATTAAAGTCTCCGGGTTTCTCTGGGTCAACAAGTGTATCAGAAATTTTCCTGAAATATGCCAATAAATAGACCAATTAAAACCAACATTTTACATATCAGATATACATTTGCTTAACGGTACAATCAGCTTGATGTGTCTTTTATTACCACAAAGCATCTGTTACAGCAGGACTGGTGCTGTCTGCACCTATGGCTCGAATGCGACAGAGAACTCGAATGACATTTCCATCAACTGCACCGGTCACCTGGAGAACAACAAACATCATTGCATTAAATAAATAAAAAGCATTTATTGCTAAATATTCACAGTGTTTAATATAAGTTTCCCCAAATATAGGATCTTTAAGATGTTAAAGATTGTTTTTATTTAGCAATACTTAAGGCTATGTCCACACGAGGCCAGAGCTTTTCCAATCCGATCTTTTTTTCTCATCTCAAGAAATATCTGCGTCCACACAAAACCACATAACTTACAAAAAAAGAAAAAAAAATATGTTGTATACATACCAGACCAGCATGTGGCGCTGTAATTCTGCTATAGATATGCACAAAAAAACGGACTACGCAAATAAACCTTGTGCGTAGTAAACAAAAAACATAGAAAAATAAATGTATTAATGTTAATAAAAAGACAATTGCTCAGTGTATGTTCATGTTTTTGTTGCGGTAACATGACACAGGGGTGTCTGACTAGGGGTAAGATTTGGGCTGATGACTTCACAAGTAATCCACACAAATCCAGTCCATCAGTTAATGTCTTGAAGAAAAAAAAAAATCTGTGTGATTGTAAAAAAAACAAAAACAAATCCATCATTAAGATTAAGATTTCCCTTGATTTAACTTCAAACTGTTGCTTCCAGCTAAAATACAAGTCCTCTATACATATTATTGTTTTCTCCAGTAAAAAATCTGATTCAGGAGAAAAATATGCAGAAATGAGTCACAGTTTACAAGAGAAAACAGTCCTAAACTAATACGTGGTGCATCAAGTTAACAGATAGAAGTAATAAATATCTTCATGATGGATTTGTTTCTAACAAACATGCAACTTTTCACTTCACAAAATGTTAATTTATGGACTGGAGTTGAATCCCTTTTGATCATTGATTTTTTTTATCAGCTTTTTGGGCTTTCATTCGGATGGCACACATTCAATGCAATTGAGGCATTGGTGAGCAAGTATAAAATGCTACATTTCTCATCATATTCATCACCATCTTTGACAGCTTGAGGGCGAGTAAATTTCACCTATTTTTTTAGGCGAACCATTTCTTTGAGAAAATGGAACAAATCTAATGTACCTGTCCAAGTGCTATAGAACTGATTGCGCCTGCTGTGTAACGTCCAACTCCAGGCAGCTGTTTTAGCAGTCCTGCTGTGGTCTTTGGCATCTGTCCATCCAGTTCTGATACCACCTATTGTAAGAATCAAGCCTTTTAATATGTGCAGATTATTACACAAATATATGAAAGCAAACATCTTAATTATATCTAAATTCTGCATTACTATGTTTAAACCTACTTTCTGAGCACCTTCGTGCAGCCTGCGTCCTCGAGAGTAGTATCCAAGACCCGCCCACATTTGGTTCACTTCCTGCAGGTAGACAATAATACACCACTGTCAGGTGCTCACTTTGTCTCTGTCTTTTTATTTTGTGCATGTCTATGGATTTAACCATCACCTCCAGTGTGGCTGCAGCAAGTTTTTCCACAGTTGGCCATCTCTAAAAATAAAGACGCAGAAACAGCATAAAATGTGGCATTCCAGAGGTACTGTGAGAGGAGATATCAAACAGCTTGGCTACCTTCATCCATCTGTTATAGTAGTCTATCACTGTGGCAACTTGGGTCTGCTGTAACATGATCTCTGAGACCCACACTGAGGACAACATCAGAAAAAATTAAATAAATACACTTACATAAAAATATAAAAAAAAGGATTTAGGTTAAGGTGATCATGAAAGTAAAACACTTTTTCATACCTCCATATGTCCTGATATTAACATCTGGTTCTGTCATAGCCTGTATGGATTAAAACACACACACACACACACACACACAAAAGACTGATCTCATTTCAATGTCTTATTTGCAATGAATGCAACTAAACAATTTTGTAACGGTTTTTGTCATAAACATTAGTTAAACCACTGAAACAAATAACCCTCAAGTAGAACTAACACACTTTACCCCACAGTCAACATTTTGGGAAAAATTAAATAATTCCCAGCTAACTAAATAATTTATGTGCTTTTACACAGACTATTTATTTTACCAGTATAATTCATGTTTTTAGGCCTACAATCATTCTCCCCTGCAATACATTAAATGTCCTTTAACATGCAAAAATAAAAAAATAAAAGAAATAGCACTGAAATGCTGATCACTTCCTATGAGCATCTACAGCTGTATATCATGGGCCCAAAAAAAGCGTAGTAACTTGACAAAAAACTATGTACGGTCTGTTAGATTAGGTTATTTACTAATTAAGAATATTATGTATTTACCAGTGTCCTCCAGGGCAGCTCTCTCTTATTCTGATCATACCATTGCAGTAGGTGAGAGCGGAAAAGAGGGATTTCAGTTGGATCATGGAAAAAGTGGTATGATGAGGAAGGTCCCGTTTCAGACGGTTCCTCTGGTGGAAATAAGAACTCAAACTTAAACATTATAACATTTTAAAAGCAAACGTCGTGTTGCCTTGATTTATAACGTCTCTCAGTTGCACAGAGAACCACTCACCCTCTTTAATGGCGGGCTTTGAGTTCTTCTTATTGCTGGATTTGATCACCTCTGTGCTTTCTAGAGCGGCTGTCTTCCCCTTATGCACTGCAGATCTTAACCTGCTCATAGCGCTAAACCAATCTTTAACTAATTAGTAAACAACCTGTGGTACACTTAAAACTCCCTTAAAACTTTAAGTTAAAATCAAAACTATCTTCACATGGTCGCTATTATGGGAAAAGAAATACAACGAAATAAACCTCAGACCGTTGAAAATCATAAACGACGTGCAAAGTACTACCGTTAGTAATGCAACAAGGAAGGAACAAGCGTGTTTTCTCAACTTGCAGCAGTAGCCAAGGTCTCTGCAGGAAAGTAATGGGAGTTACTAGATCAGGGTGTTTTTAGACCATGACACCTGATTGGCTGACGTCATAGTGATGTAGGTTTAGGGGTGGGGTTAGGTAAGATGGGTCATTTTGATTGCAATGATTAAGAAACACCCAGCAGTTTGAAAACACCCACAAGCTGTAGCGCTCCCGCCTTCGCCAAAAACACTGGAGTATGATCTGACGTCATCGCGCGGGCGTGGTTTGTTCGCAAGGTCAAAGAGCATAGTAAAAATCTCTAAAAAGAGAATGTCTAATATGAGACGGGCTCTGATGTAAACCAAATTTTGCAAATTTTATAAATGACTTTGAGTTAACGTTATATGTAAATTTCTTGGCGCAAACACAAAACAAACAAAGCACTGAAACCATAGAATGCTCTCAAAGCATTGAAAATTATATATTTTTTAAAAATCTTTTTTTTTTACTGTTAATTTGATCATGTGAATATGTATTATCTATTTTCCAGTCGGACTAAATTAATAAAGCATTGGGGTGGGGGGGTGAGTTAGGTCAAGGAGCATGCGCAGTTTAAAAGTTCCCTTGTAAACCCCGAAACCGTGTGACAGCGGCATCATCTGCGGAGATCTCGAGTTGGTTTCATTTTTGTGCATATCTAACATGAATAATAAATATAACAGCAAGCACTGAATATTACCGAATGTAAAGACTTGAGGAAACAACTCTTTGAGGCTTTCAAAGTTAGTGGAGAAATAATTAAAATAACGTTACCTAATACTGCATCATTACTTTTCATCATTATAAATCATATACTCTTACGGAAATTAACTAACGTATGGTTTTATTACAGTAATCATAGTTTAACCATGCATTTGTACTGAACCGTAATAACCACATTTTATCTCACTAATGGAACCATATTTTACAATAACATTCATAGTAAAACAGTAACCCATATAATATTCAATAATATCTAACGTTACACAGCACATTTTTCCCCTATTCAACACGTCTGTTTAATTTAGTTATTAGCTAAAGTTAGCATAATTTGTTATGATACTTACATGACAAAGACATTACAATCTATTTTATAATGTAATGCTTGAGTTTTCTAGTGAACCCATATTTAATAGAACCAAAGAAATATGCTATAGAAGACTGTTATTTGTAATTCCTTATTTTATGGATCAAAACACCAACAACAAAAAAAAGGCTGTTTAAAGCTGTGTTCAAGAATTTGAATTCTGATCCTCAAGCACTGTAGAAAAATAAAAGGAAAATGAAAGGACATTGTAATTAAACATTGGTGTCTTTCAAATAAAGACAAAAAACATACAACCTAGCCATGTCTCTCTAGATATGTCAACTCACCACATGAAATGTTCACTTTATTTGAGCATAAAATGTCAGCTTGAATGTCATCCATGTTCAAATGTAGGACATCAGCATTGTGCTATAAACAACATGCAGAGAAACACATTTTAAAGTTAACTAACTGTATATTGACTTGATATTTTTATTTTATATAAAACCACAACCATAAGGCCTCACCATAAAAGACTCAAAAAGTCTGGTGCCCAATGCTCTGCGTACATGCTCTTCCACCACTGGATACATGCGCACAAAATGCTAAACAGACATTACACATTAATATCAGATTGTCATTGGTCTATTGCTTGCCCAGTACTGCATTTACTTGACAGATTCATAATCAGCATATGTAAAAATGAGTGAGTGTGGGTAAGAGGTAGTTTTAAATTTAACCTCCAAAGCCAGGCTGGCTTGTCTCTGGGAATCTGCATGTTCCTGGTTCCCCATTGCAAACAGTAAGTGATGGATCACTCTGAGAGAGAGCAGCTCTTTGGATATCTCTTCACTTCTCTGTGCCAGAATCCTGTAACATCATGTCAATATATTATACATAATAATCATGCAGATCAGCATGCCTTATACAGGTCCTTCTCAAAAAATTAGCATATTGTGATAAAGTTCATTATTTTCCATAATGTAATGATAAAAATTTAACTTTCCTATATTTTAGATTCATTGCACACCAACTGAAATATTTCAGGTCTTTTATTGTTTTAATACTGATGATTTTGGCATACAGCTCATGAAAACCCAAAATTCCAATCTCAAAAAATTAGCATATCATGAAAAGATTCTCTAAACAAGCAATTAACCTAATCATTTGAATCAACTAATTAACTCTAAACACCTGCAAAAGATTCCTGATGCTTTTAAAAACTCCCAGTCTGGTTCATTACTCAAAACCGCAATCATGGGTAAGACTGCCGACCTGACTGCTGTCCAGAAGGCCATCATTGACACCCTCAAGCGAGAGGGTAAGACACAGAAATACATTTCTGAACGAATAGGCTGTTCCTAGAGTGCTGTATCAAGGCACCTCAGTGGGAAGTCTGTGGGAAGGAAAAAGTGTGGCAAAAAAAGCTGCACAATGAGAAGAGGTGACTGGACCCTGAGGAAGATTGTGGACTGAGTCTGGAGTAGAAACCGTGCACAGGCGTGTGCAGGAGATGGGCTACAGGTGCCTCATTCCCCAGGTCAAGCCACTTTTGAACCAGAAACAGCGGCAGAAGCGCCTGACCTGGGCTACAGAGAAGCAGCACTGGACTGTTGCTCAGTGGTCCAAGGTACTTTTTTCGGATGAAAGCTAATTTTGCATGTCATTCGGAAATCAAGGTGCCAGAGTCTGGAGGAAGACTGGGGAGAAGGAAGTGCCAAAATGCCTGAAGTCCAGTGTCAAGTACCCACAGTCAGTGATGGTGTGGGGTGCCATGTCAGCTGCTGGTGTTGGTCCACTGTGTTTTATCAAGGGCAGGGTCAATGCAGCTAGCTATCAGGAGATTTTGGAGCACTTCATGCTTCAATCTGCTGAAAAGCTTTATGGAGATGAAGATTTCGTTTTTCAGCACGACCTGGCACCTGCTCACAGTGCCAAAACCACTGGTAAATGGTTTACTAACCATGGTATTACTGTGCTCAATTGGCCTGCCAACTCTCCTGACCTGAACTCCATAGAGAATCTGTGGGATATTGTGAAGTGAAAGTTGAGAGACGCAAGACCCAACACTCTGGATGAGCTTAGGCCTCTATCGAAGCATCCTGGGCCCCATAACACCTCAGCAGTGCCACAGGCTGATTGCCTCCATGCCACGCCGCACTGAAACAGTCATTTCTGCAAAAGGATTCCTGACCAAGTATTGAGTGCATAACTGAACATAATTATTTGAAGGTTGACTTTTTTTGTATTAAAAACACTTTTCTTATATTGGTCGGATGAAATATGCTAATTTTTTGAGATAGGAATTTTGTGGTTTCATGAGCTGTATCCCAAAATCATCAGTTTTAAAACAATAAAAGACCTGAAATATTTCAGTTGGTGTGCAATGAATCTAAAATATATGAAAGTTTAATTTTTATCATTATATTATGGAAAATAATGAACTTTATCACAATATGCAAATTTTTTGAGAAGGACCTGTATAATATTTTCCATGCAGTATGTCTTGAATGTATCCATTGTTTGAAGTACCTGATGGTTTTTGCAGAAGCTGCTTGCTGGAGAAGCACAGGGAGTGAATCAGTCATTTTGGCCACCTCTGGATCTAACAAAACAATCTAATTTTTTCAGCTGAATTTCAAATGAAACACAGGACAGTTTATGACTCATATGACAAACAAATCAATAACTGAGAAAGATGCTAATTCAAGCCACAATCCATGTTTGTTTCTCGTCTTATCTACATCTGCTCTAAATTAAAATACAAAGCCCAAAAGGTAACAATTGGGAGGTTGAATTAAGGATGTCTCCACGCTGCAACATGATCATAATGCAAAGCAGTATAGTTATTGGAGAACCAGTGTTTCAGTTGCAAAAAAAATAAAAAATACCTTGGCAGTTACACAACATTTATGCATTGCTTTAACTGAAAGAAAATGAGCAACAGATCATACCCTCCAGGATCTTGTGTTTGGGATTTCTCTGTTTAGTTGGTTTGAGAAAAGCCACCAGACCCCTGAGCAGAGCCAGTCTAACCTCTGATTGCATAAGCTCTGTTATCAGTTCTATTGCTGGAAGTAAAAACAAAAGTACAAATCAAAGGTGGGATTCACAGAAGGGTAAGCAATAACAAATAATGTCAAATTTGAAATGTTCACTTGCCTTCATATTGCACTTCTAAATGTAGGGACCTCAGCAGATTTAATAAGGGTTCCACTATGCTGTGATGGGCTGTTTTTACAATGGGCTGGACAAAACAAAGTGTATAAATTACATATAATTTTATAAAATTACATATCTAGTCCTTAAATAATTATTATGAGTGCAGTTTTCATGAGCTCACATTCTATCCAGAACTATCTGAAATATTTGTACTTTTAAAAATTAAACTGTCATATTGCAAGACAATTAAAGTGAGCTGCAAAACAGCTAAAATGTAAAAAGGTGACCAGTTTACTTGATATTGATACTTTAATTTTAATTTTATATATATATATATATATATATATATATACAATAAAGTTAAAGCAAACTTAATGCATAAACAATAGTTCATTTTTTTTTTTTAACTATTCAAGATTCCTTTGGTGCTCTTGTCACCCTGCATCACCGTTGTACCTGAACTATACGTAGGATCTGTAAAACAAGCTGCTGTGCTCTTGGCGAGGTGCAGGTCAGCAGGGCGATCAGGCCCTTGTACACCTGATTCTGGTATTTGGGGTTTCCATGTGCCAAAGATTCTAGCAGGGCGGCTGCGTTCTCCTGAGTCCCCTCTGTCTCAGATTTGGCCAAACATTCAGCTACGGCCTTCACACCTGTCAATCAGAGAGGAACTGATGTGAGAGCTGAAATCAGTTCATGAGCCAGTATACAGAATGAGTATGTGTGTATATAAAGTTGTCAGAGTTTGCTTGTCAAAATCTCCAACCTTCAAAATTGATCCTGATTACATCATGCAAGGTTTTAACCTCACAATATTTCATGGAAATGTTGCAAAATATAATTCCATAATACATCACTGAAAAATGAGCTGGAGCTGTTTCACTTCTTGACTGGTAGTTTGTTGTGCAGTTGTGCTGTGTAAGTACCATAGCTTTCACAGATTAGCTCTTTATATTTTTGGCCTGCGTTGGCGATGATCTGGAGCAGGTGAAGAGCCTCTGTTTTATCCCCTTCCTTGAGTATGTCTTGTCCTAGAATCTCAAGCAGGGTAAGCACTCCACCCACCTCCAGAAACTCAATCATGTACTGATGACTGATCATGCAAACAAACAAAATGAAACCATGTTAGGATAGACACTGTTTCTTTTAGGGAGTTTTATTTGCACAAAGATCTTGCATGCTTAATACAAAAATTATATCCACAGCATTAATTTTGTCTTTTACCTGCTGTTAGCAGACAGGAAAACCCCCACTGCTCTCAGCTGAAGGTCTAGACATGTACCAAACATATAACTGGAAAGAAAAAATGTAAGGAGGCATACATGGCAGGACTGATGTCTCTCAGTTCAACTTAAGTTTTAGTCAGATACTCAGAAGGTATCTCATTTTTAGAGCACAGATAGAAAACATGACCCTAGGTGTGGATACGTTAGTCTTATCCAGGCAGTGAGCCGAGCAAGGAACAGGCTGGCAACTTGTGCGAACTCCAGCTCCAGTTCAGGACACGTCTTTCCAGTGTTCTTGGCCAGAAAGTCACTTAGCATTCGACTGCGCACCGTCTTACTGCCCTGATCCCACTCGTGGAGGAAACACATCACCTGACTGATGGAGGCCTGCTCCTTACTGCTAGACATGACTCAAGCATCTCACAAACTGTGGGAGACGATGAACAATATCAGCTGATGTACGTGTTACTAATGGACAAATATATTATATTACGTTTTTCTTTTTGGAAAAAAATACAGCATATGCTGGTAGGTATGTTTTGAAGCATGGCAGCTGGTTTGAGCTGCTCCTTAGCTGGTCATGGGCTAGTTTAAGCTCGTCATGTGCTGGTCCTTAGTAACTAACTCCTGCTCAGTATCAGCTAGCTCAGAACCAGCTCAAACCAGCGGCCATGCTTCGAAATAAACCAGCATATGCTGTTTTTCTTTTCGTAACAGTTGTCCAGATCCAGAACAAAGATATATCTAGATATATTTAATAGATTCAGATGTACGAATTCACAACATTTTCTCTATCAAAACGTGTCATACATTATGAGATACAGTGCTTGCAACTGTATAAGCAAAAGTCATACATTATTTCTGGTTCATTTAGAAAAGCTCTACTGTGTGAACATAAAAACTTACCATAATTGAAGAAATTCATCAAAAACTATTACACACTATCCAATAATACGTAGAAGGACGCGAATGTAATTACTTTGCCAGTAGCCTACACGTTTTGTTTACAGTAATAAAACAGCTTTTGTCGGATTGTGGTTGTTTACCATTTGTTTTATAATGCACACTTAAAACAGAAAAATCTTATCTTGATAATAGCATTTTTATAATCTATATCATATTTGTTTTTCAGCTAACATTTTATTTAGAAACCACGACATGTTTCTCACCTTCACTTCCGCCAATGTTTGCAGTTGCCATGGTTACTGACGCTCACGGTGTCCGTTTGAACCGCTGATGTCAGAGTAAAATGTGATTTGTGCTGTTTAATATCTTTGCATATTTATTAATAACACAATCAATCAGGAGATTATTAACTTACTTAATTTCACTTAACTTACACTTTGACATTAAAAGTGAAAAGAGAATTAGAAAAACGACAATAGAGAAATGATTTAATGTATCTAATGCTCATTTTATTTTATTTCAGCTAACCCAAAGTGATATTATTTTATTTTCATTACAATTTTAGAAACATGGAGGTGCCACTCAAACTAACCATTCAGTTGAATACATTCAAACCTGTAAAAGACTTACTGAGAGTCAAGCCTGCTGTAATAGCTTAGCTCTCTACAAATATCATACATATTTAAAAAAAATCATTTCTCTACTATAACTAATATGCTGATGATAAACAAACTATCAATATCAACTGAACTCGTATCTATTACAGTTTTCTCCCTTCAGTATTCAAGTTGCAAACATGCTCGAGAGACTAAGAGAAGAGTCTTCAATTGAAGTGAGATGATTTTAACATACATGCATAGATTTTCTCTCATCCACAGAGAAAAGCTCTATAGCACGCTCCTTTGAACATAGCACCCGTCTTGATCAGCCGTTTAAGTGAATAGAGTTTTTATATTCTGACATGAGAACCAACACCATGATTGCACCGTACAAGGCTGGAAAAAAAGGCTTCATGTCCTGTGTTGTCGGGCAGAATGGTCAAAAGTGCAGTTTTTCCTTTCCTATTTCTTGGCATCTTGCACCTTCTCAATTTCCTGTTTGAAAAACCCAACCACTCAGTGTTATTTATTTCTGAAATTAGGAAAAACTATATGGAATCAGATATAAAATAGTTTTACCTCAATAAGAACACTTTTGAGTTTCTCATAGGCTTCTTCCAGGTCATCATTAATGATCACCAAATCAAAAACTCCCGGTTCCTTACCTACAGAGGAGCAAAAGTGCAAGCGAACAAAGGTTTTGCTCAAGCACAACCGACTTACTGGAAGTGTCACTTACTGAGCTCCATGTCAATCCTCGCTGCTTCCAGACGCTTCTGTAGACTGTCCTCCGTCTCGGTTTGTCTGTCTCTCAGACGCTTTTCCTGTAGGACAATAAAACGTCTTCCTGTATTTTGACAGTTAAATGCTGTATAATGAAACTGAGAATGTTTCTGTCAGCTTACCAGGATCTCTATTGAAGGTGGCTGGATGGAGATATAAATGGGGTTCAAATCAGTCTTTTTAATGTTTTTTCACTCCTTGTATGTCAACATCCAAGATACAGATGAGGTTTTGTGCCTGAACATCTTCTATGGATGTTTTGCTGCAAGTGATAGTAAATTTGATGAGCAATAACATTAAAATGTATTTGTTGTTATTAACAATACGCTAATGGGCAATTTTAGCTACTTCAAAATAATTACTTTTGGGCATTGGTATGAAGACAAAGAATTAGCAGCAAACCTGTGTTGAATCAAGAGGATAACGGGATCAGATAACAAATGTCGATTTACAAATAAAATGTACCTGGTTCCATACATGTTCCCAGAAAACTCAGCATTCTCAATGAATTCATCATTGTCAATTCCATCTTGCATCTTCTCTCTTGTGACAAAGTGGTAATCTGGGTTGAGGACAGAAATGAATGAAGATTAACTGTAAATCCAAACAAATTGTGTCTGTTAACAAGGGGACATTCATCAGATGTGCTGAAAGGGTGTTCATTTTATATATTATAATGACCATGTACTCGTAAACTATTAAAAGAAAGGTTTATAAAACAATTAAAAAAATAAGAGGATGACTAAATGATAAAATATTTTCTATGTGACATTTTAAGTCTTTTCACTGCCCATCAAAACAGAAATCTTTATGCTCAGCAGAGGGCGCCAAATGTTTATTTCAGAATATCCGTTCCTGTGATACCAGTTAAAATGATTGCTCTTACTAAATGATGGGAATGGTGTGAATGAAACTTCTAAAATCTAAACTTCAAAAAATTCAAAAACAGCTGTATTTGCACATAAAATAATCTCACGAAGATGTCCTTTATGTAAAGTCCATGAGAAAGCTCCAGAGCTGGATTCCTACCGTTCTGCTGGTTTAACTCCACAACAGAACATCAGAGGGGATCTAAAGCGGGACCTAATGGTTCTGCAGGCACAAGACAAACAATTCACAACTACAGGAGGGCAAAACACTGACATCATCCGTGGCAGCACTGCAATGGAGACTCCTATTAGCATAACAACATCTGTAAATAAATATCATAAGAATAGCAAGCCAACAATTAGCTGGTTATAGTCACAAAATAATTTTTAGATGCAGTCTTTCTCAATTCCACCTTAAATATCTCTAATAAATCTGTACTGCTTTCAGTTATTTGCTTTTTAAACAGCCTATCCATTGAATTTGTATAAATTGTGCAGAGAAAATAAAAACAATTTGCCCATGTGACCTAAACAGATTTTAGAAATATTTTTGTTCATTAAATGATTTTAAGGTTCTGTAGTGATGCTAATGATCGTCTCTGGGAATTTTATGCTGTGAGGAGTGTGATGTCAGTTCACATCACATAGAAAACCAGGGGAACCCAGGGGGCTATTTTCAAAGGCTTTTTACTCCAAAGTGCACACTGGCATTCATGTCAGAGAGAACATGTGATGTGATGTCCACAATCGCATCTTGTCATTTTGGCCTGAAGTGTAATTCACTTACAAAGGTTTAGATTTTAGAAGATGAAAGTAACCCCCATTACTTTCTCATCACATTACATATGCCAATAATCAATAATAACTAATTATGACCAATAATGGAAACCAAATCTACACCTTCAGATGTCTCAGAGGAGAGGATGTCTGCTACAGGAAGTAAGGTAGCCCCCAGAAGCAGTGGGAGACAATTCAGCCCTAGAGAAAATGACAAAGGCACTTTGGGGAATAAAAAGAGAAATTTACCCCGTGAAATGTGGTAATATGTTTGGAAATTAAACAGTTCACTTGGGAGTAAGAAGCAACAAAGAAGACAGTTATGGACTAAGGTTGAAGGGGCTTTCAAATTGGATGGGAATGTAGTTGGAAAAACCCCCCTTTCTACACTGGGCAAGTACAATCAGGTATATATTTCTTTTTGTTATTTATTCTATTTCTGAACTCATATTTGACATTGTTTCTATGATAAAGCAAGCCTCTCATAGTTGTTAAGTCGGGAATTCTGCTTTACCTTTCCCATCTTCCTCTCCTGGACGAGGATTTCTGGTGGTGTCTGCAGAAAGAAATATCAAGGTATAAAAAAAATGTATCCAGCATTCTTGTTGTTTGTTTACTTGTATTTTGTCTAACCATCTGTCTAATTTGTCTGTAATGTCACATACGCGAGACACTGAATCCAAAAACCCCTTCATATTCTTTCATGAGTCTCTTCAACAGGGTGCTTTTTCCGGCTCCTGATGGGCCACTCAGAACTACAGGCCTTGGTCCTGACATTTATCTGTGAGACAATCAAAACAGGTTTGTTAGATAAAAGGTATGAAAGATGTTTTAAGTTCTTGGTGATAAAATCTTCAAACCTAGTATATGCAAAAAAAAAAAAAAAAAAAAAAAAAAAAATTCAATAAGTCACAGTCTGTAGATAAAAGGGAAATTAAAAAAATAAAATAATATTTTAAAATGTATAGGCTACTCTTGTTCAAATGTTACAGTTAGAACAGCAATATTGTGAAATATTATGACAATTTTAAATTTGCAGCTATTACTCTAGTCTTCAGTGTCACATGATTCTTCAGAAATCATTCTAATATGCTGATTTGATGCACTTTTTAAATGATCAACAATGTTGAAAATCATTGTGCGAATTCGTATTTTTCTGTGAACTGTGTTAAAAAATTTTTTTTCAGGATTCTTGATGAATAGAACATTCAGTAGAACAGTATTTAATTAAAATAAATTATACATTATAAACGTCTTTACTGTCAGATTTGATCAATGAATACTTGCTGAATAAAAGTATATATATATATATATATATATATATATATATATATATATATATATATATATATATATATATATATATATATATATATATATATATATATGTGTGTGTAAATTAAGGTAGTGTAATTAAATGCAGCTAAAAAGGCATAGCATCTTTTACAAGCCAGGTGAAATGCTACCCATATATTTTGACATCAAAAGTCACGTGTTCAATCAGACTTAGTATTTTGGTAGAAATCCATCTGTCGCTACAATAGCAGCCAAGTAGACAGATGCCCACATGGGTAGGTTGCGTGACATGCTTCATCCTCACAATGCGAACAAGGTAAATGTAAAAGAAAATGAAAAATAGATTACACATTAATTACAGATGAACTTGTACTGAGGACCATGAAACCATAATAGTTCAAGAGAGATTTAGTTTTAGTTTTAAGAGTTCTAATGTACACTGTAGCATTGTACTGCACTCTGACATAAAATGCTAGAAAATATGTGTGATTTCTTAAATCGTACATACAAGCCTTTATTATTCAATCACATCAAACAAAAACCTTTCATACTGAGCACGGATTAGGTCAAGTAGGATGCTTTTGTCTTGGTGCTCAGCTGAGAGAGAGAGAGAGAGAGAGAGAGAGAGAGAGAGTGCTATAAGCTAGAGAAGTTAACATGGGTGGACACTGAGCCTATTGCACGCCTGCGTCCCTCCAAGAGAGAAGCTCAGGAACTAATCCACTGATCCGGGTGATTAGTGATTCTGTTTTGAGGTCTGTGGACTGGGTCTTGTAATTGAGAACAGGGCACACAAAGTAAAACAAAATAATATAACCCTATTTCCTGGCTAAGAAGCCTTTATTATTAATTTAGTTATTTTGCATAGTTTATAACACAGAATGGAACCATGGAAGTCATCATATAACTTTAAAATGTTAAATGTGTTCATGTTCCAGCTGGCTTAAAACAGATTAAAGTAAAAAGTAGTGAAGTGTTATAAATGAACTTTGGAGAGTCTGTTTTTCATAATAATGCAATTTAGCAAAGCATTTACATTATTTGCATGGTGGAAAAGGATTTACATGTTCATGTAAAGTGCCATGAAAATATCTTAATGAAGTCAGGTTAGGCCAATGAAGAGGATTACCCTTAGCCTAATGACAAAGGCCCACTGACCTAAAGCCTGTCTTAATGTTTTCTACAGTGTCTGTCTGGAATCATGTCCGGAATCATATCCGGCCTATTTTTTAGGGACTCTGCTGGAGACTAGACAAACCAACTGGACACTGGACACAGCTCTAGAATAAATATACAGTTGCCCTACCAGCAGTTTGTTCATTTCACTTTTCTTTGTTTATTCTATCATATATCCCTATAATGACATATTTTGGCTACTGCATCTTCAAGTGTTTCTGTCTTATGATGATGATAAAGAATAATAAAAATTAAATAAATAAAATGTAAAATGTAAATAAAATTAATATTTAATAATAAAAGTATTAAACATTGAAATATTTAAAGTGTGCTTTTATTTCAAGACAACATAAAATTTCAAAACTAAAATTCATATTTTAATTAAAAAATTTATTTAAAAGCACAAATGAATATGCATCTACAAATTAAATTTAATAAAATCTGATGTGTTCAGTATCCTTTCAGACTGATTACTGTGTAATAAAACCATTTGTTATTAAAATAATTTATATAACAATAAACCATACATTTTGACCTCTAAATTTTGAACACTGAAAAAAGGAAAGACAGCTCTTACCTTGTCTATGCTGGTTAGATGGTGAAGTATGTTAGTGTGTGTTTCTAGCTCACTGGACTTACTGCCACAGCTTACTGCCAGTGACAGTTACCACCTCCTCCGTTTACTCTCTCTCAGCCAATCAAATAGCAGGTCTAGTGTATTTTTTGTTATGACAGAGATAAGAGGCTACTAATCATACAAACTTAGAAAAGCCATAATTATTTGTTTTTCCCTGAGAAATAATGGTGAAAATGCATTTTGTAGACAAGACCAACATCCATTCTGAGAAATGTTATATAAATCTAAATAGGCTGCCAGTATATAAAATAACTACTGTACACTGTAAATAAATATATAACTAAAAATTGTGACAACTAGTTCCAGTCTTGCCTGTAATGCATTGTAAATAAACCAAATAAGGCAAAATTCGAATTCTATAATGATTTTGTAAATTTCTAAATATATTATTATGGAAATCTAAAATTTAAATTAAATTCAAACTACACCCTTGAATCATATTTTGTGTATTTTTAAGCAATCTGTAATTTTAAAAACTATGATTCACTAGCATATTTGTGTTCTGATCTTTCTTAAAAAAAAAAGATACAATGTGCTAAACAATAATTATTGAAATTTATTATTGTTATCATATAATATCATACAATTCAGTCAGCCAAATGTTATTTAAAGGTGTAGGCCTGAGTTTATTGCTCACTCTGAGTAATGAACTGCAATTTCACATAGCTAAATTAAAAAACTAATTTTGTCAAATAAAGTTGAACATTTACTTCACAGAGTCTGCAATAAAATTACATTAAAAAAGCGGAATATTTCTACATACATCTCCTCACTACTGGCTGTGTATTAGTAGAGTCATGGCATTTCTGCTCCCTTACCAAAGCATCCAAAAAGTAATTCCATTGTTAGGTTTCTGGAGCTGGACGTGTAAATATATATTTTTTGAGTGCATTTGGGAGTTTTAAAGTAAGAATACACTGTGTGAGTAGTTGCAGCAGTTCACTTCCTTTTGCATTAGACACAAGGCTGGGCTAATCCAGCGCTAACCTAAATCCACACAGACGAGTGTCCATATACTGCTGCTAATTAGAGATATGTCAGGACATCAGCCTTAGACATCCTTTTATCAGGTCATTCATTAAAGGAATCTTTAAGAATGGCAGGAATGAACTGGCCAGGTGGTGTTAAATACTTCAGATGCAATAAATAGACCGAAAGGAAAGAGCTGGTTATTTTTTTGTCTGCTACTGTCTCATCTCAAAAAATAGAAGTGTGGGCAATGCCAGCACCATGGGTTTGATTCCCAGGGAATACAGTACAATTAACGGATGAAATTTATACATTTAAAGAATAAAATGTCTGTAAAATGCATAAACGACCTCTTCACATTTATGTCAAATGCCGGTGCCTTGGTGGTGACTTATGTATATATAACGAAAACCATTTTAAGGCTGACAATGACATCTGTTAGACAACAACTTTAGTTTATTTTTTTTGTCAAGAAAAACAGATGAGTCTGTACAAAATGCATCATCATAAAACAAAGCTGGTTTATGTTGCATTCTATTTCAGTTCTATCAAAAGTGCTTCACGATCTTTCAGTTACCTGTAGTAACTTTACTAG
>NW_020523662.1:0-22500 GCF_003368295.1 Carassius auratus
TTCAGGTCAGCAAAAGCTATCATGAGTATTCGAGGCCTGAGCTACACACAATAAGTGCACTATAGTTTACACCATGTCACACAGCTAAGTCGCCACTCATAACCGACTATTCACCTCGGGTGATTTAGCCGTTTGCTCCGTGTGGGCGTTGATTCAGTGTTCTCACTGCTACGTGCTTTGGGTTTAATACTTGATAAATATCTCCATTTGGTGTGATTCTTCCTTATGTGTGTGTGAATTCATTTAGTTCACGGCTGACCCCTTATTTGAACACTGGCAAACCAAACTTCAATGACCAAGTAAATAAGAAGTATTTCCAATCTGACAGGGTCTTTGGTCTTTGCATGCCCTGTGATGCCCCCTATGGACAAATGCTGCGAGCTTGTCGCAGCCTTGGGGCAGACCGGAGGAGATACTGAAAGACCTCATTCGGTCTAAGTGTTGATTTGAGAACACTGACACTCTTGCTTCATTGTACAACATTTAACTTCCTGTTCTTTTAATCATCCCAGTGACTACTGACCTTTAAGGTGTTTTTTCTGCAGTGACAAACAGAAGCTGCCCAGGCTGCATGAACCCCAAACGCTGCATGACAGGTAGACAGTCTCTCGCTCCCACTGGGAAACCTGGAGTTTATCCCCGGAGAGCAACTGTCACAGATACTGAATAGGTCCAAATCACTTGGAGTGTGTGTGAACGTGTGCGTCTTCGCACACCTGTGTAACTGTGTAGATGCATGGAGGGATCCGTTCACTGCCTTTAAAGCAAGAAATTTTAAAGCGTTACACGTGCATTTTCGATTTTTACTACGATTTTCAACGGCCAAATTGTATCTCATTGAATGAAATGGCTCTTGCTGTGTGAAACATTGGACAGTGGTGCAGAGAATCTGATGAAAAATAAATAACTTGTCTTATACACAGCGTAGGGTGAAAAACAAGCAAGAAAAGCATTATATGAGGGGAATGACAGTCCATGTCTTTTTCATCCTGCAGCTGTAGCTGTTAGTTTGTTAGTCAGACAGCAATATATTTATTATATCTTTTTTTGGTAGTTTCTTAATCAAATAGACCAGTGTTAATAGAAGTCTGAATGAATATGTGGCTAAAAATGTATTCTCATTGTTTTTTTTGTTTTTTTTTTTTTGTCTTTAATATGTATTTTTGGTTTTGTTTTATTGTTTAAGAAAATTAAAGACATTCAGATCTTTAAACTGCTGTTATTTAATACCAAACACAAAAGCATTAGTTTTAAGGTTTATGATTTAAGTTATGCACTATTCCACACAAACTCATTAGTTATTAGTTTTGTTATCCACAATACAAAATTGTCCTGCTTTTACACTTTGATTAGCAGTCTCAAAGCAAAATTGAGAATGGTGATTTGATCTATAAATATACTTTTTTTGTTGTTTGTTTGTTTTTGTTTTTTTGATGATGATGATGATGATGTGTATTGCAGAACATAAGCAAATAATGTAAACAATCACCTTTTTTGGTACCTAAAGCACAGATTTTTTTTTTTTTTTTGGGAATTTTTGGATCTTGTCTGCTTTATGATCAGGCCAAGATAGAATCTGTGTATTTTTTTATTTAATTTTTTTTTTCTGTGTAATGGATTTGAACATGTTAAAATGGGTTAAATAGAGCTTAATTAGTAGCTGAAAGCACTATAAAATTAGCCAAATATTTAATAAACCAACACATGAGGGGTGGAGGATGTGTATGGCTTTTTAAATAATGGGCGTTCCAGTTCTGTGGAAATCTATGGAGCTTTCTGCCGGCACAGATTCCGTGTGGGCCTGTTCATGACTGATGTTCAATTTCATCCTACTGTAAGCTCTTTCATTTGTGCTGAATCGTGTATTACGTGGAAATCAATCAAATCCAATGTGACTTAAGAATCAGTTCTTTGTCTGGCACATGGACTCATTTTGGAGCAGAGCCACCCGCTGCATTTGTCCAGGTATTAGGAGTTATGAACGAACATGTCATCGTGTTGTAATGTCACCGTGCATAATGAGGCTCACCATGCATCTCTGCGCATAATAGAAGTAGAGAGTAAACAGCATCATTCTACCCCTCGAAAAAGATTAAAAACTAAATCAGTAATTTATTTTGTGAAGTGGTGGCTGAGCGGCTTCATTACTATGACTTTGGCACTGAAATGAACCGATAGCGCTTTAGCGGTTTATGGGCGTCTGCCTTCATATGATTTCAATATTAAAAACTCTACACTAAGTAATTGAAGAACAGCCACCGTTTAAATAGATAATTACAGGAAGTACAAGTTTGTAGCCTAAGTGTTTGTTATATTTATATCGAACGCTTGTGATGCCTTGTTTTCTTTGTACAGTTTTATGTACATGCTTATAACGTGGCTATTTTTTTTTTTTTTCTAGAGAACAAAAAATAAAAAAATAAAAAAATGTTGAAAGACAAACTGAAATTGTAAAATATTTTTAAAAGTAGAATATGTTAGGATGAGTGGTTGGGGGCACACGGTTGGTGAGCCTGTGTCTAAAATGTCATCAATAACCATCCACTGGCTTCTGGTCTCTTTTTATGAGTTTTATTTTTTTCCTGAGTTTTGTGTTATTTGCAGAACAGTGGCTTTGAAGAGTTTAGCCCTTATTCGTTCCATTATGTTCTTATCAATATCCGCATGTTAAACACAATGAGGAAGAGAAAAGAGAAAAAAAAAATGTTGTCTTTTATTTTTGCTGAGCAAATCAAAGAAATACTATCTTGTAAGTACTCCTTCCTTATAGCTTTACAATAAAATACGTTCTGTAAACCACTGTGTTCTTCATGAATTGTTAGTGGCTATATATATATATATATATATATATATATATATATATATATATATATATATATATATATATATATATATATATATATATATATATACTGTGATTAGCACATTTTCTTTTTTTCCATCAGGGAAAGTGCTTTGAAAATATGTTCCCTCTTTCAAGTCCATTCTTTAGGGAACACATGTACCACATTGTACCATTTTACAAACAACTAAAAGTGAACTTCCTGATTCAGCACATCTCAAAAATGCTTTCAACAGTCTTAGCAAACCTGGCAGAGTTCAAATTCTCCTAAGGTTCTTCAGCTTGTTCGTAATGTGTGGCATTTGTTCCTTGGGAGAATAAAGCCCTGTTAACCCCATTGGATTTCTTAACGTGCCAGTGGCACTGCCAAGCATGGGTTTCATCAATCAACATAAACACAATGAGGCCTAGGGTCCAAACACACACATACTGTACACTCACCCTAACAAACTGTCTCTCATATGCCACAGGCCCACTGCCATACTATCCAGTGGCACCATGCAGAATACTTGGGACCCCGGAGATTTGTAGGAACTCATCAATCTCAAATTGTTCAGGCTTACAGTTACAGATCTACCCTGCATACAGAAAATCAGAGCTAACATCATCTATAGTGATAGTTCACACCAAGTGTTTGTAATTAAAATAATTTCACTTTAGTACAGGGACCAATTCTTTTTTGGTTTCTAGCATGCCCATTAATAACATATTAGCTGTTTATTATTACTTATAAAGCACATATTCTATCCTACCCAATACCTAAATTTAACAACAATACCCTATTAACTATTAATAATAAGCATTCAATTAGTAGATTAATGAGGCAAATGTGATAGTTAATGGTTTGTTAGTAGCAGAAATTGTACCTTAAAAAAAAGTGTTTCCAAATAATAATCTAAATAATTTTTGTTATTGCCCCTAAACCGTTGAACATTTGTGTATATTTGAATATGGTACATTAACATGTCACTGCAGGCTTGATTTCCATGATGCCCACTATCGGATTTTGTGGTCTACGTATGCCAGTCATAGATTATGACAGAATATCATTTTTGAGGTAACTGTTTTCACTTGTTAGCGTAAGCAATCTACGTACAATGGCGATCTCTAAAATCCACCACACTATAAAATCTATTGTTTGAAATAGTGTTTTCAAAAAGGCTAGCTTCACAATGAAATTAATGAGAAATATATCAACAAAACTAAGATACATTCAGTAAAAATAAAAAAAAAATAAAAACTCTGCTGCACTTTTTGTCAAGGGTTATTTATTGAAGAGTTCTTTATTTCCTTCCACAGCTGCTGTGTGCATGAGGAGGATTTACAGAGACCCTGAGTGGCTCCCTTAGGGCAGTGCTTGACTGAGGGTCAGTGTTATCAGCCTCTAGGCCAATAGAGCAGAGGTTTTACTCCACAGCACAGTGGCCGCCCTCGCCAACTGTAAATATTGGCTCTTCCGTGCAGTCAAATGAAATGTATAATGACGGGGGTTTTTGAAATAAGCTCTCACTTGGCACCAGACAGTCTGAAGGCAGCCGAATCTGTGATGATAGAGAGAAAAACTGAGATACTGAGAAAATGTAAATGAACGAAAAACATTAAAAACAGCAGTCCCTGAAAGGAGGGAGAGTGTTACAGGGAGCATAAATATGAAGATCTATTTATATATCTGCTGGCACATTGGAATAAGTTATAAGTTTAATTCATGACCTAGACACTGGGGAACTTCTGTGTGGAGTTTCCAGATATACTTTGTTTTCCTCCTAAGAAAATGCCAAGCTATGAATATTCTTTGAAAGGACGACCTGTTCACGCATTATTGCGTTTCTCAGTGTGTGGCCATAATGACTCTGACAGAAGGTCAGTTGCTGACTTGAGAGGTATGTGCATAAATGTCAATGCTAATCACTCGAAGCTTGTGTATATTATAGGACTAAACCAATATATTTATTTCCCCCCTCTTGCTTTCCCTATCTCTCCATTAAGGCTGACTCCACCTCTCTGGCTTGCGGTTTGCAGCATGAGGAATGCACATAACTGCAGGCGCTGTATGTAATGTTAAAATGAGATTAGCCTAGTGGTGCACATCTCTGTATGATGATTAGGAAAAGCGCTTCCAGTCTCCAGCCATTCCAAGGTTCATGCTGATGGAAGGAATCCCACACATAGTGGGAGAAAAGGAGCATTTGAAGATTTGTTGGGCATTCTTAGTGTAGGTGATGAAAAAAAAAAAAAAATGTATTCTCTAAAGCCGGCTGCACACTTTGACTGCCAGTTTTATATATGTATATGCATTTATAGAATATTTTATACTTTTATATTTTATTTTTATCTTATCTTTTATGTTTTATGAAAGTCAATTCTCACCATAAAAAAAATAAAATAATAATAATAATAATAATGCAGTGATTATTCACAAAATTCTAAATTATGAAGAAGAAACCACAATTAAAAATAATGATTTTATTATTATTATTATTATTATTATTATTATTATTAAAAACATATTTATGACATAAATGTTTGACTTTAATAGATGCAAAACCATTTCTGCTAGAAAAAAATAAATCAGAATTATAAGAAAACAATAATAAAAGAGAAGTCATAATTACAAGGTAAGTCAAACTTATGAAATACAAAAGTTCAGATGATTATAAGATAAAAAAAAGTCTTAATTACAACTTGTAGGCAAAAAAGGTAAAAAAAAAAAAAAAAAAGAAAGAAAAAAAAGGTAGAAATCATGATAAAAAATGTCAAAAAGTTGGATGTGGATTGGGAAATCATTTATAATCTCATAATTTAGATTGTTGATCTCATGGGAGCAATGGGATTTTATCATTTTATTTTGTATTACCAGCTATTTTAAAAATAAATCAAATAAATATTTTATATCATTACACTTTAGAATTTCTCTGCCAAAGAATGTATTTTAAGCAGAAGCCAAAGCAGGATTGACTGTTGTGAAATCAATGTTTTTTCAAGCAGTGCACAGACTGGCACTCTGCTTTAAATTCCGCAAACACAAAAAAATTAATGATACAAAAATTATTGAAAGTTGTATTATAGGCCTACGATATATCATCACTTTTGTACCTCCTCTTGCCCAATCAAATTAGAAGACTGGAACTAAGTGTTGTTTAAAAACACTATAATGATGGTAAATCATCTTAATGATGACGATAATGATGATGATTTGACAGAGAGAGAGCGTCCACCTCTCACTTCCACCTCATAATTACGAGCACATCCTTCCGTAAAGCCTTGGATGATATGAAAGATGGACGGATGAGCATAGATGGAATGATGAGGTGAAGAGGAAGCTTGCTGTGATGGAGGGTGGAGGGAGGTCTGTCCTGAGGGGCAGCGCTGTAATGCCCCGCCATCATCCCCCTGCTCCTCGCACCAGCCCTTCCTCTAAATCACTGTCGGCCGGAGGGGGCAGTCCGGCTGACTGCAGAGGGGAAACGGTGCATGTCGTGTGGGCGAGGGCAGGGGGAGCCGCCCCCATGGCGCTTCTGTAGTTCTTTTCATATCAATCACTCCACAGGCACAGAGCTAAAGACAGACTCGCTGCCTGCCATCATCCACTCAGGACTAGAGCATTAAAAAATCTCCTACTGTCCACCTCCCCAAACAACAACCTCCTCTGATCTCTTTCTTACAAACATGCTCATTCCATCTCAATCTTGACCCTCTGTTGGCTGTCATTCTGTGGCTTTTGCCAGACCCCTGCAAATCGACTTCCATTAGCCTCAACCTGACAGTGGGAGTCTCTGGCAAAGCAAAGTGTGAGTAATGTGATTTGTCTCATCCTTTGTTGTGCAATGGGAAATAGACTGTCAAGGTGTTTACAGACATGAGGTTGAAAGAGAGGGTGTTTTGAGTGGTGGGCTTTAGAAGGGACTTTATTAATTAAGTTCAGGGTTACAAACAACAAACAAACAAACACAATTTTTTTTGATGTTCAAATACAGAATCACTTAATGCTGCATTTAGGGCATGGTTTCTTTAGCTTAACAGTGACTGCTGTAAACAGATTGGTTTAGAGGATGATTATTTAACTAAACTGTTTTGGCTGTTTTGCATGTTGCAATCCACTTAAAAGTAGTGAATATTACAAATTAATAAATGACTTTGAATTTGATTATGTCAGTGTTCCTGACTGTATTTGTGCCATGCATCATTCTGTTTAAGAGCGAAAGACAGACAGACAGACAGATAGAACAGGAAAATAACTTATGGTTCAGTAATGGACTTAGTTGTGAAATCAGTAACGGCCCTGAACTGTTCACTGACTGAATGAACGGTTAATTCAATTTGCGAGTTCGATTCAGTTTAATGACTTTTATTTAACTGATTCTATAATTTTTCACTAACAAGTTTTTGACTAAAGGCACACACACTTCATATGGACCCAAATAGCCATAAAATGCCTTTTAGAATGACTGGGAAAGGATAGAATGATGTGAGAAAAACATGAATGCCACACAACACGTCATTCTTTTTATTTCTCCACAGTCATATGTATTTTCTTCTCCTGCTCCCAAGGGTTTATATTTTGCTACTTGGAAAAATTAGTTACACTACCAGTTGTTTGCCGACTTGCTCAGACTTGCCACTAACCTGCAGGTTCATTAACAGGAAACAATTAGCAACCAAGCTTGCACTTAGTACAACATAAGGGAGATTGGTAAAATTACAACATGTGGCAGCATATTTTATGCTTAAGTGGATACATTCCTTTCACCTCTCTGGCAACTGGAATGACCCCAGTCATAATTACATTGTATCCTTTCTGAAGAAGCGCCAAATTACTTGTATGAAGAATAAAAATGCTGTGGTTGATTGCGGTCAGGATTGGGCTAAATTGCCTTCTGGAGACACAATATCGTGAATCCCGCTGTTAATTCAGTAATGTGAGGATTTGACCATGTAGCCAATTCAGAGGCAACCGTAAGCATACTATTTCTCATTTGGGCCAAGAATCCACAAGTGACTATTAGTTCAGAAGTCAGAGAGCATTTCATTTTTCTGACTCCGGTTTGAGCTGGACTGCAGATGAGAGTGATCAGACCTCTGTGATTCTCTTTTTTCCTTTTAAATTAATAGTTCTGCCATCTTTATTTCATCTTAAAAGGAGTCCAATGTGACCCTGACCCATATCAAATCAAAGCGTTACCTAGGCTTATTAGCGGCACAAACCTGGGTATCTTTCTCTCTTATTCCTTTCCATCCTCCACTCTCTCTTTATCTGTTTTTCACCTGTGATCGCACAGTCTTATCTTCAGTGATATGCTGCTTGACCTTCCATTCAGAGCCAGCTGTGAGGGGGTGCTTCGCTAGGGAGAGGACACTGGAATGGATATTCATTAGTTATGAGATGGCTGTCCGCATTCGCATGATGACCTCCAAGGATGTTGGATAAAAGACAGCCAACAATGAGGGATGTGATTTAAAGCCTGCACTCCTCCTTTTATGGGGTGACCTTCCCCTACAACCCTGGCCTAGCTTTCGTACTCATCTACCTATATTCAGACATCATCTGACATAATGGACTTGAACCAGTCCATCACAGCTGTAACTTACATCCTTCAATACGTTTATGAGTGACGGAACAATTTTTTTTTTTTTCCCAAACGATTCGTTTATAATATAATTTGTGATAATCAGCTAAAATTCTAGCAGACAAAAATGAACAAAACAGAAGATAAAAACATCCAGTGTCATCTGCAATGATTTTATATAGCCTTTGTAAATGTAAGAAAAGAATGATAAGTTTAAAAGATTTTCTTAAAAGAGTCAATTTTTATCATAACTACGGTGAGTTTTGTTTTTCTACAGTGTGTTATATTGCAACTTATTTTGCAAAATAGCTCCCACCTTCCTGTAGAGCATGGCATTAGAAAAACTTCATAACTTAAAAAATATATATTTTCAAATGTATTCCCTTTTTTTAAACATTGTAAACTAAAGTATGTTGCAGATTTTTATTAAAATGTTCAAACGTGTTATATATATATATATATATATATATATATATATATATATATATATATATATATATATATGGCCAAAAGCAAATATAAATAATTTATGTAAATATAGATATACGTATCAATAAAGTTATCAGAAAACAATATATATATATATATATATATATATATATATATATATATATATATATATATATATATATATATATATATATATATATATATATATAAACTGTTTACAGTATCAACCAGCATAATCGGCTGTTCTTGTACAGCTAAAATAACTGCAAGCAGATGATGCTAGAAGCCTTGCCCAGACAAGTTACAAATGCACACGGTCTTACATTAACAATAAAGTGGATTACTGCAATGGGGACTGTACATATAGATTAAGTGAGTTAACATATTGTAATAATTTATGTTCCATTATCATGTAATATTGTAATGTGTTCTTAAAAGTGTTGGGAAGGCCGAGGTCAAGCCTTGCAGTGGTAAGTACACCGGCTATTCCATTTAGAAGTCAAAAAATTTCCGAGTTCACCACTTGACGGCCCATCAATCATTCCACACACACAAGCTCTCAATAAAAGCTGCGGAGGTGACAACGGATTTACACTAGAGATTGGACCTGTTGTTAATTAGGTCCTATTGTACGAGCGGTCTGCAAGCTCAATATCTTATTAATATTAGCTGCTGACAATTCATTAAAATGTCCGCATAACTTTGGCGCTGACTGGTGGGGGGAGATTTGGCTAAGTGAAATAATGAAGCAGGGATATGGCTGTGCAGTAGTGTGACAGTAACAGTATGCAGATTGCCAGGACATTTTTGGCAGCAGCTGAGATCTGGGATTTATTACAGGATTGTGAGAGGAACCCGGGGAAAAGTCCTCTCATCAGGCCAGCAAAATGGGCATTGAGCATAAAAATAATTTGTCATATATCTGTTTTCTATTTTGGTCTGATGCATTAGTCATTCAGAAGTGGTAGGTGTTTGGTGTAAGGTTTGCGTAGGGAAATCTGCATCATGAGTGGTCGCACTTTCAAATGAGTAATTAGAGTCTGTTTACATGAGCCAATTAAATGCAATTAAAAGCATCAAAATAGTCATTTTCCACTCTGTCACCAGTGTTAAAATATATGAATGGTCAAACCGCAGACTGCAGATTCACACAGGCCCATTAGCAGTTTTTATAAAATAATATTTCTTTACCAAAAAATCAGGGTTTGACTCACATCAGCGTCCATCAAACACTTTTATTGGAAGTTTGGTTGTCTCTGTGCAGTTTAATTATCGTTTCCATGATGAGGCCTGTTCCAAACCCTGCCAAACTTTAATAAAACGTGACTGATTGATTGGGGTTCAGTGCAAAGCACAGCTAATTAGGTTGGATGGAGGGGTATGTAATTAGGAGTGTAGCAGTGCATCCTCCACAGTGAAGATGCGGATGATGTATGCATTCCCCTGATGTGCTTCCTGAGAGAGTTATCTCCAAGTCAGTCCGTCCTACCATCAAATGACTGATGTTTTTATTTATTTAGACTGCAAGAGCTTATGGCTAAGCACTGTTTGCGCTCACTATCTTAATTGCTATGGAAATTAATGTAAAATGGCACTAGAGTCAATCAAGTGGAGAGTTCAATTTAAGGAAGATTGCACAGAATGGACTGATCATTAAAAAATGGTGTGGGCTATATATCTCATGATATACTCTGGAACAGAACTGCTCAATCATGCTCCTGGAAATCCACCATCCTGCAGAGTTCAGTTCCATCCAAGCTTCTGGCACACTTACCTTACTTTTCAAGTGAACTATAAGACCTTGATTAGTCGGTTCAGGTTTGCTTGATGGGAGTTGAAAAACAAATTGTAGAGATCGGCTGAAGCACTGAACGTCCTGGTTTTAGAATCTACAGAATATTTTTAAAGGGGTCATATGAATATGATGTGTTTTCAAATTGTCCTTTCTCTTTGGAGTGTTACAAGCTCTTGGTGAATAAAGAAGATCTGTGAAGTTGCAAAGACTAAAGTCTCAAATCCGTAGAGATATTCTTTCTAAATATTAACACTCGTCCATGCCCCCCTAAAATGGTACATTCTAACACGCCCTCACATATCTACGTCAGTATGTGGGAAGATTTGCATAACACCGCCCAGATATTCACGCAAAGAAAGTACCTTTTATTCTTGCTGTAGTATCGTTGTTCTTGTTTTTTTTTTTTTTTTATAGGCTACTTTAATGCGGACGTAACTGGAAATTTTCTAACCATCTGGTTAGATCACTGGTGATCACCGGTGATCAGTTCTGAGCAGATTTTTCTCATCTCAAACAAGCCTATTAAGCCCACATAATTGGTGTATCTTGCCAGGTGGCCCCGCCCACACCGAAAACTCATTGGACTAAAGTATCAATTCTCATGTATATTAATTGTCAAATATGGAAGAGTGGACACCTGTCGGCTACCTCTCGCTCTCTCTCGTGAAGCCCATACGGAAGTGACTTAAACTGACTTAAACTTAAAATTCATCGACTGGCTGCTTGAGGCTTGCTGCAAAAGGGAGTCAATCCCATAGACTCCCCATGTTAAAATGCCCAACTTTACAGCAGAAAAAAAGCATGTTTACAGCCTGGTGCAAAAAAAAAAAAAAAAAATAATAATATTTTAGTCCATATATCTAATTTTACCCTTCATGACAACTGTGAGGGGGGGGGGGGGATTTTTTTTTTTTTTTTTTATATATATATATAACTCATCCGTTTAAATTATATTAAGCCTTAAACTTCTGCATAATTAAGGGCGTGGTCACTTGAGTGACAGGTGGATTGCTGCTGCTGTCACCACTGTCGAGCTAGGTGAGCGTGGCTTGAGCAACCAACTCCCGCCTATTTATTTTTGATTACTCCAGACTGACGCGCTGCCAAGATGGCGACGGCCCGCTCTGCCCACTTTTGGTTTCAAAAACTCTTTCGGAAACCTATGGGTGACGTCACGGACACTGCATCCATGTTTTTATACAGTCTATGGTGGACACCGATTGTGTAAATTAGGAATCGGATTACTAACATATCCCTGAAATAAGCGACATGAACAGGTAGGCTATATGTGTTCTTGGTTAGATTTATGATATGCAGTGAATTGCGAGACTGCTAAGGAAGAACGTCTGTGATTTGGCTTTATTTTGTGTTTTGTCATTTTCCCGTTTGTTTGTTTGTTTGTTGTTGTTATTTTATTAAGTTAGATGCCGCTATTCAAGCTGAAGTCGTTCTATGATATTATCAGTAACTATTCTGTAGGTTTGGACTTTTGAGGCATCTGTTTATAAAATTATTATTTGTTATTATTATTAGTAGTAGTAGTAGTAGTAGTGGGGCTGTTGTTGTTGTTTACGGTATTTCAGAAATCCCAGGGTGGGACAAGTATTGAAATACTGTGTAATACTACAAAAAAAAAAAAAAAAAAGGTTAAAGTTATCTTTAAATTTCACAGATTCAGCAATTGTCTTACATTTCATAATTATTTGGCTGAAAATATTTTAATAGGCTGGTTGATGTCAAGTTCAAACTGCCACAACTTACCCCATAAAGTAAGATAATGTTTTGTCACAAAAGGGCAATACATGTTAAGTGAACTTATCTATCATTCCTTTTCCTCTTGCCAGTAACGGTAGAAATGTTCTTTCAGAGTCTTTTTTCTTTTTTTCGTACCATACAGAAAGTGTTGCAGATTTTTTTATTCATTTTAAATGTGTACTGTATAATCATAAAAAAAAAAAAAACCCATCAGATTACTCTGAACTTTTTCTCTCCTTAACTTCAACCAGAGAAACTTTTCCTCATGGCATCTGCACCAGCATTCGTGCAAGTGTCGACCACTTACCGACACCTGTCTGTGCCATATGGGGGACATTTTGAAACTGTGCTTTTTCCCCTCAAATGTGCAGGTGAGCAATTTGCTGTCAGCAGATTCTATTACATTGGACAGGCTGCCTGCAAAGTGAGGGAGGGGCCGTGGGGTAGGGCAGCGGAACGCGAGTCTCTCTTTCTCACTTGATATTTGCCAGAGTGTGGCTGCACCTGTTCGAGGCTGGTGAATAATCATACACAGAGGGGGATTTGACGGCCAACATGCGGCAGCATATTGCCTGGAGATCGCCACGTATATCATTTTGCGGCTCCGTGTGATGGGGACAGAGAAACAGGCTGACATAATTACGCCATTTGTGATGAGGCCTTGCTATTAGCTAAATGAGTGTCATATTAGACACACTGCCAGTAGCATGGACCAAATCGCTTTCACTATTGCTTTCAGTTGGTGCTGTTCTTGCATATGGTTCCCCCCTTACAAACTAGCAAAAAAGCCTCGCAAGATGGTTTCTGAGGGTTCCATCTCGTCTCTGATGTAAGAGTATCAGGAGATATAACACTCTCTTTAATTTTGTGGTTTGACTAAAGCTGGCATGGTGACAGACTTAATGCGCTTTGCAGGGTCCAAAGCGTCTCAGGTTTGGAGCTCTGGGGGCAATGAAACCAGACTCTGTGGTTTTCATGTGTGGGCCGAAAATGACTGTGGAGTTTCGGGAGAGAAAGTAAGAGAGGGAGAGAGACTCTTTGTTCCTCTTGAAATTTGATGAGGATTTTATTTATTTATTTATTTATTTATTGGCACTTTCAGATTGTCATTTTGAATGTGTGCCTGTGTCATGTAAACTTTGCCAAATTTCCCCTTTAATGTGGTCAAAGATTTATTATAGTATTCAAATTTAACTCTGTTAGAAGTCTAAGATATGTATCAGAACTCTTTTGTTAAATTCATATCAATTCACAGATATCTCAGCATGAAAGTCAAGGATCATAAAATGAGAACAATTTTTTTTTTTTTTTTTTTAGAATCACACATTTAAATCAAAAAAAAAAAAAAGTGACTCACTGCTGGGCTAAAGTTTGAATAGACAATCTTACCTGTTATTAAAGCTTAGCTGACCTTACATTTCCTATGTGATGAATGAACTGTATATTGTGTGTGTGTGTGTGCATGTTTGACTTATACAGTTGGACTGCAAAAGTAACTGGATGCCCTTCACATGTGACAGGGTCTTGGGACAATGAGACATACTACTGTTTGAAATATTTATTATTGTGTAATGATGGCTTGCTGAGGAGCAGAAGCAGTTTTGGCAGTTTATAAAAATTCCTCTGTGCTGTGGGTCTTGTGTTGACCCCTGTTGGTCAGTGAGAGAACTGCATTATTATTCCACTCGATTGAAGACTGTAGCTAACTATGTAATGCAGCCTTGTCTTAATCCTGAGAAGAAAATATCTTATGTTATGTAATGTAATCCATGTATTATTTAAGGTAAAGATTCCTGTAGAATTGAAATAGCACAATTCACTGCATGCAGAGTCGAGCCTTAATAAATAAAATGCAAGTGTATAGAAAAATACAAGCTTAGCCTTCCCTAGTCTTGAAAGTTACAACAGTACGCTAAGGCACTTATATATGAGAGCGAGTAGAGAGGTGGAAGTTTCAATTGATTGATTCTTGATAGTAATAAATCTTATATATTTCTCCCCATCTGAGCATCTACGTAATTTAAGCTGCTTCCAGAGTTTCAGACTTTCGTATAACAGTATGTCTTTGAGAGCGCTGTAAGTTCTGTACTTCATCTTCAGCCTGAGTCTGGGGCTGGAACCAGAGTTCCTCGGGGTTGAAATAAGCACTGGAAACTGCAGAGCACGCCGGGCTTTTATTGTCTCATATTGAGGAAGCAGAGAGAAGTAATATATCGCTTCCTCCCAGGATTCTGCTGTAGTGTGCCTCTCTCCTGTTTAATCTCACTGAACCTGGAAGCGAAGTGTGTGCGTGTGTGTTTATGCCACATTTGTGTATGTGGGCTTTATTACGAACCTACTGAAGGCCACGGAGGCCTCTTAACGTAGTGAAATATCTATTTCTTATAATTAACTATTGATGAAAATGAGCGTTCGGATGTGCATTTTAATCCGTTTGAGCTCAGATGGTGCAGTGGGGAGTCTAGCATACTTTAGATTTTATTTTTAATATAATTATCATTAATAATAATGTCAGAAGGCAAGTAATTGATACCATCTCCATTACATTTATATGCTCAATACCAGTCCGTAATAACCAGTTAAATGATCAAATGAGACACATTACGTGAGTAAATGAGACTCGGCAGACAGACACTGTTGGAATAAAAACCTAGACATAAAAAGTGAATCAAACAGAACTACTCCATCTATCAGCATTTGTTTTCGGTGGGAAACGTTTAAAAATCTGACTTAACCTCTGTTTTATCACCTTAGGTTTTGAGTATCATAATACGTCAAAGCCAAACTTTGATTTTTCGCTTTTATGTTAAAAGCATGATATGTTTCTTGAACGGCTTACTCTTGTCATATTTCCAGGCAATGTAGCAATTTCCAAAGTGGGGACACAAGCTCATGTCTTCTAATCTGAATATATGTGAAGAGGCCAGCCAGTCAAAGTGTAGTTTGTCAGTATTGCTTTCACTTTGCTTTTTGTTGTACAAGAAAAGCTGTTTGCACGGGAGAGAGAGAGTCTCAAATTGACAACAGGAACAATTGCTGACTGAAGAACAGAGGGAAAGTAAATTGTATTTCAGGGAAGAAATTGACCTATTGACTGTTTCTTAGAAAGAACAGGGCCATGCAGGAACTGTTGAAAAGTTTTAGTAGGCAAAACAAGAAGCGGTAAACAAAATTTCACAAATCATCCACCATCTGTCTTTGGCAACAATGACAGAACTATAAAAACAAAATTAATCTGTGAACCAAGATGAGGCAGAATAAAGAAAAGAAAGTAAATAAATCAAACAAAAGGTACAAAACTGACGTACTGAGAAATACAAAGCTCGAACCAGACCATTGTGTTTTATTTAAAATTAACAATGTAAAATAAAAGTGCATTTGTATATTCTTTTATAAATATTTCTTATACTTTTTTTTAAGTTTAGAAAGAAGATCATTTCAGGCAACCAATGTATTTATGATAACCAACACGGAGCGGAGATGTTTGTGATACAGTGGGACCATATTTCCACACTGCGAACGTGAAAATTATTTATACACGAAAATTATTCATGCCCGCTTGATGGATCATTGACATACCCAGCGGGTGAAAAATGCCTGTGTCTGACATCCTTAAACCATGATCAGGCTGTGTAAAATCAATATCAAGAGATCCTTCATGAAATATAGCATGCACTTGACAGCTTACTAAATATAGCATGCTATAATGTATGTGTTTTGAAATATAGGTGTTTTTGGTGGTGAAACAGAGTCCAAGGTTATGATTCGCCATGCTGTAGGTTGGCCATCAGTTGCTCTATGACTGGCTGCAGTAGCAACCTGATGAGTGTGCATTAAAGTAGACAGAATTTTGATTCTCAAAAACATGTGACCAGCCCTCAGAAAAACTGATTGTTTATTTGCCTTTACTAAACCCTAGCAAGACTATAGTTGAGTGGGTAAATGGCAAATAAGGAAGATGATGAAAATAATGAATATTTTTAAAATCTAGCAAGTGCTACCCTCTTAGAAATGTCATTTGTATTTATGTATGTTTCACATATATATATATTTATTTATATATATATATATATATATATATATATATATATATATATATATATATATATATATATATATATATATATATATATATATATATATATATATGTAACATTTTACCTTGAAGACACATGATTGTGCACATCTTAATCATTAAATTCAAATAGGTTTTCAAACATTTCCAAGGTTGTTTATGACATTTGTGTCAGTCCATTTGTACTGAACTTTACCTTTTTCCATATATTTTCATGTTACATGCTTTATGGTTTATGTTGGTTATACCACACTGACATATCTTGACATATCAGTACAAATAGCCAATTAATGAATGACCAGTCTAAAACAATACTGAAAAACATATTCTCATGCACTAGACGTTCTTGACCTCACTATTCTTTTTTTATTCAAGAACTGAAAACATGCTCATCACAAATGAGATTGAAGTCAATGTCAGTGTCACATCGTTGACCCACAAACAAATGGTTAAAATATCTTCCGAAGCAATGCAAAATGCAGTCAGAGAAAAGGGAACTGTATTTATGCATTTGTTTGCTTGTAGAAATGTCACGATGTGGACAGTAGGGATTACGATGCTTGTACTCGGTCCAGAGTTCAGAGCTGCAGCTTCAGCTGGATAGCAGAAGGATAGAGGCGGATCTGAGTCCTTGCTAAAACAAATAAACACATAAACACTTCTTTTAACATGGCTCCTCCTTTCAGTCTGTCTCAGTCTCTTTGTCTCACACACACAATAAAACACAGGCCTTTGATGAAGGGGATGGGATTAGCATAAAACAGAATTTAATGGAGTGGTGAGGATTATAGTCACTCACAGTGCTGCAGGAGAAATTTGGATTGGTGGTCATCGCGGCCCTGAGGACCTCTGTCTCGGTGGCAGTTAGTGTGACAGCGTGTTACACATAGAACATTTCATTAAACTGATAATTGGTAGGGATGCACGATATTGGATTTTGGCCGATATTCGATATGCCGATATTTTCTAAATAATTTTGGCCGATATCGATATATATACTGATATATTTAAACTTTAATTTTACTGAAGAGAAATCCATGTATCTCTTCTGTACTGATTCTACCATAAATGTATTATTTTACAAATGTAGACAGACATTCACATCTGAAAAACAGGTCAATTATTTCACTTGGAGAATATCGGTTTGGCTCATCGCAGAAATATTCATATCGGCCGATACCGATGATGGTCATGTTAAGCTTTTATCGGCTGATAACGATGTTGTGCCGATATTATCGTGCATCCCTAATAATTGGATCTACCAAAACATTTTTTTGATTTCACTCTGTTGAAGTTAGAGTTGTGTGTATAAATATATTTCTAATAATAATCTGTGTTTGAAATAAACACGAGGGATTTTAAAAGATGATTGCTGCATGTCTGGCTACCATTAGGCAAAAGGTTAAGTGGTGCTTTGAGTTCACCTTTACGCTGCTCCAGCAGGAAATTGCACCACTTTAGTCAGAAAAGAGGGTCCCTCTATCACCTGTTCTCTTTATTTCAAAAGGTTTGATGCTAGATGGTGTGTTAGTTGGTTGAATTCTTATGTTTAGGTAAATATTACTGGTGATATTTTAGAGAAATGTTTGTACTGTAGCGCCACATGCCTTTTGAATAATATATATATATATATATATATATATATATATATATATATATATATATATATATATATATATATATATTACTGGGTTCAATCATTGTTCCAGTTTAGAAGAAAAGTACATAGAAAGCGATTCTTCTAAAACATCTTCATATGCGCACAAGCTGCTGTGCCCATCGACTCATGGCACATGTTCAGAGTCTGGAACTGCTTTTAATGCTATCGTTTCCATATGCAATATTTTGCAAATACTCAGTATAACAGTCCACTAAACAAGTTCATTATCGGTGCAATTATGCTGAGCCATTGTTAAACAGCAGAGCTATTTTCAACAGCAAACATAAATAAAGAAATAAATATCTGAAAAAAATGCAAGATGGCATTTTTTTCAGCTCATAGACAAATTTCAAACAATAAGTGAGTGTTCATCAGAAAAAAAGGCAGAGGTGGAGCTTTAGCCAATTGCTATAAAGATTAAATGCACATTCGTATGCAATTTCTCTCTCTAAAGAGGAAGTGCTCACTGCGCTGTGCTGACTGTGAGTCTTTGCCCCTTAGTGTGCTCACAGTGAAGCATTGGATTTTCATGAAGTGTAAAAGTCTCTAAAAGCAGCGTTTTATATCCGGGGAGAGCATGTCTGTCGCAGATGTGTGCTGCAAATCGACTGAGCTAATTGCTGCATTTTGGCTGTGCGCTTCATTATTCATTGTGCTAAAATGGAGTTTTGAGAGTTTAAAAAGTTGGAGTGAATGTGTGTATACATTATTACTCTGTCTTTTATACAAGTTGCCTAAATACATTCAATGCATGTGGGTATGCTTTCCCTTTGTGTGTATGTGTGTATGTATGTTGTGTGATTGTGTGTGTGTGTGCGTGTGTTTTTGTATGCATTTGTTTCTAGGAGACTAACTCGCAGTCTTCAAACCTTTTGCCCTGTAGGCATTGCCTGCAGCGTTAGCTCCCAGAAGCTCCATGTCTTTTTTTTTCTACTATCTCTCTGTTTCACAGTTCTGATAATGGGATATTGTTTATGCATGGACATCTCTGGATCTGTCCAAAACATGTTGCCTGCCTCCCGAGTTTTCTAGCATAGCGTGTCCATTTACTAGGTAGGATTATTAAAGGTTAAGTTTGCAGATTTTCAATCAGTTTTGTATTGATAAAGTGTTGATAGTATAAGTAAATTTAGTAATGAGTATTATTTTTTTCTGTTACACGTATCAAGATTTGTCAGCAAAAGTCTTTAATGAGGAGTAAAATGTGCCAATTGGGAGAGTTTTGACAGATCCAGGGCTAAAAAAAAAAGAAAAAAAAAAGTTTACTTTAACATATATTGTGTTCATGGTGCGATTGACCCCATTGCATCATGGGTGTTGAAGTCTTCCTACCTTTTTCACCACATCACATTTTCTTTGTTTTCACTAGCCATGTAGCACTGATTTTGACAAAAACAAAACATGATTAAACATATTAAATGCACAGACAGCCAGGTTTCTTAAAAACCGTTTCCAGCATTGACTTACTCAACGTCTTTTGGAATTTTTGGCATGGGAATTTTTTTTTTTTTTTTTTTTTTTTTTTCAATTTCTATTTTCTAGACTCAGCTGATGAGTAGTTTCAAGCTTATGCACTAGAAATAGATACAAATGGGTTCTTTCAAGCTTAAAAGAAGAGTGAGGCCATTCTGCTCCAAACATCTCTGTGATCAATATATTTTCAACAATTTAAAAACTGTAACAGCTATCTAGATTAGCATACATTATTCATGCAGCACATCTAAACTCTTGTGGTGTGATGTATACACAACTGAACGAGCTACAACAGATAAACATGTCAGCTGTGTGGACAGTTCACTGTAACCAAAAAATATGCTACAATAGTCATGTTTGTCTGCTACATTAAGAGGCAGTATATTTTTGAATAACTTTTCTATGAGTGGTTTAATGTTTCACCTGAGTGCACAACACCCTGAACATCATACCAAGTCCAGTTACACAAATTGAATTTCTGAAATGTCAATTTCGGTTTCAGTGTTTTGGTTTAAAATATTATTATTATTATTATTATTATTATTATTATTGTTATTGTTATTATTATTATTATTATTGTTGTTAATTTAATACATAAATAAAACATATTTATAATATAATATTCATTCATTCATTCATTTTTGTGCTGCTATCCTTTTTTGCTTTGTTTTCTAATGCAATGATATTCCCACCTGAATCTTCCACATTGTCATTTTGGTAAATATCACAATTGAATATACGTTTCAAGAGTCTCAAACATGGATGCAAACTCGGAAATTGGTGGTAATTTTAGGATTGCAGTGGCTGTGTCTCTGTAAGTGTGTGGTTGTGGCTGGGTTCATTACTGATGTCACTGCCCCTGTTCTCAGAGCTGTAGCTCTAAGGCTGAAAGCATGAATGATTCATATTTTCTTGCATAACCAGGGACTTTGTGCAAGGCTCACATGGGGTAAACTTTCCCTTCAGAGCTAAAAGAGAGTTACGGCTGGGGGGGTGAATACTAAGGGAAGCACTTTCACAAATTTTTTATACATTATACTATCTTAAGTAGCACAGGCCTGTAATGTATCTGTTGTTGCGTGAATTGTGAAACTGTCTTTCCAGTGGGTGTTCAGCCATATTCGGCCTATTTTATCTTTCTAAAGATTTTACTCGGGGACCGTGTTCTAATACTGATTTTCTGATTAAGGTCCATGTTCTGGGTAAGCCTTTATTTTTCAGAACCTGTTGGAATATTAGATGCATATACGTAATAATCCAAAACGTGTATGTATATATAAAATTGATTGCACTGATACAAATGATTATTGTTAAGTAATATTCTATAGGACATTCTAAATGAGCTGTTTACATGAGCCAGATTTATGATTACTTTATTAAAGGAACAACACTGTGTTGCTTCCATTTCTTGTAACCAAAATATGTATCTTACTGCTAGTATGTATCAGAATATGACCAAAATTACGCAGCACTGATGTTGCTACACACAGTGTTGCTACTGTCAACATCCTCATATAAAGACACTGGAGATATTATGAGATTCCCTTATTCTGTTGTTTAACCCTTATGCGGAGCAGCATTCACATCATTGTGTTTTTGAACATGCAGCGATCACACAGCTTGAATTTCAAACTTATCTTTGTAATGGTGTGTGATGGAAAGAGGAACAAACTCCGTCTGTATTAGTTTTTAGTTTGTGTAATTTCAGCATTTTACTAATAACAGGCAAACAATGCTGTAATCATAATTTGTTACAACCATGTCACATCAAAATCTCCTTATGTTAATGTTTTAAAGTACATTTTTATATAGCTATAGTCTTCCTCACTCTTCTCTTGAAACTTTCATTATTGAACAGTTAATTAGAGTTCAGCCTAATATTTAATTTTATTTTATTTTATTTTATTTTATTTTATTTTTAGTTCTGTTGAATATCTTTGCATGCTTATTTTAATCTTCACTGCAAACATCCTTGCTTAGTCTCTGCTTTCATGGCAGAACCACATAAACTCAGTTCTTTGCTTTGAGCTTGCGGATTAATATTAATAAAAATACTCGGTTTAAAGTCATTTTGTCACAGGCCAAATGCAATTTTGAAAGCCCTCTGGTCAAAATAACATTCATTCAAGATAATTTATGATCATTAGTTAAACAGTTGCATGCTTAATAATAAATGCACAGTTTTCTCCAACTCTGAGAGGCATTGCTCCATATGAATGTTGTTTGTAAATAACGCTAACTAAATCTGACAGGCTTTGGTGGACTGCTAAGGAATGAGTCTGTAAGACAGTTGTACACTCAAATGGAAGTCTGTTATCTTGTTGAAGTTTTTGGTCAGGATCTGAGAAACGGATATGAAATTGTCACAATATTGCACACCAGTCGGCACTTTGTGTGTGCGGGGGGGTGGGGGTTGGGGTATTCTTTCTTAGAAGACTTTGGGCCTGAGCATTTAACACTGGAGGTTATTGCATCTGAGCTTACTGGATCTGGGCTGACTCAGAAATGCCAGGAAGGGTGCATGACCTTTTCAGCCTCCATGCACTAATCCTCAGCACACATGAAGCACCTTCAGAAGAATGGAATGAAAAAGAGTCTGTTTAGATGTATAGTATAGTATATTATTATTATTATTATTTTTTTTTATATATATATACAGCACTGTCTTTCTTTCTTTCTTTCTTTCTTTCTTTCTTTCTTTCTTTCTCTCTCTCTCTCTCTCTCTCTCTCTCTCTCTCTTTATATATATATATATATATATATATATATATATATATATATATATATATATATATATATATATATATATATATATATATAATTATTATTTAGTAGCACCAGTAGAAACTTGCACTGCCTTTTTTAAACACTTACTGTGAAATAATT
>NW_020523662.1:27500-33955 GCF_003368295.1 Carassius auratus
TGACCTGTTTCAGTGATTTTGAAATAGTACATTTGAATTATCTCATTCATTTAATATAACTTGATCCAATTTGATTTCTGGCATAATTGTCCAGCCTTATATATGTACCAGAAGCTCGTATTTTACAGATCACACAACCATTAAGGAATCATTAATCATTTCTAAATATGCTTTACAAGTTGTTCAAAGACAGACTGGGCAATTTACTCTACCATGCTTATTCAATATGTTGTTTCTTTGTAGACTGGCCTCCTAAAGCACTTTGCACAGTAGTCATGTTGCTGTATTTATGGAGCAGATGTCCATGAGATGATAAAACTAACTGAAACTGGAGCGTCATTAGTATTCAAATATTCAAAGAGTGGATTTTCTAGAGTATATGTTATATTGTATTTTGTTATATTGTATTTTTTATTATTATTTTTTTTTGTAACAGTGTATTATATAAAATATTTTTTAAATGCACTGCAATTCAAAAGTGTGTGGTGTATGTATGTATGTATTTACTCTGTACATAGACATATATATATATATATATATATATATATATATATATATATATATATATATATATATATATATATATATATATATATATATATATATATATATATATTAGGGGTGTAACGGTTCACAAAATTCACGGTTCGGTTCGATACGATACACTGATGTCACGGTTCGGTTCGGTTCGGTTCGATACGTTTTAGATACAGCAAAATGTAAAAACATCTCAACTTTTCAGAATGCCGCAAGCGCACCGCGGGTCATGTGACAAGAACCAACCAATCAGCTTCATCCTTTCCCGTAACAACGTTGAGAGCTCAGCCAAGATGAAGGAACAGCTGATCATAGTTGTATATGGATTGCAATTTTGAAATAAATTCAGTAGCAGAGCTACTGCAAGCGATTTTTAGAGCTGCAAATCCATTTATCCTTCGCTGAAATTTCCGCGTCTCATGGAGAGAGCACGTCATTGTTGCTTAGCAAAGACAGACGCCTCAGGAGAAAGACGCGCTTAGCGTTTTCCACGCGTTTTTAGGCACGATATGTGAACGGCCCCTAAGGCGCTCGCTCACTCAGCACGCGCTGAAGGCTCGTTGCAAAATGTCTAATGCATTTAACAGACCAGAAATATAAGATCTGGTGTTTGGGTTGGATTCCCTGTAAGCTATAGTGTCTAAATGCTGCAGGGATAGTTTGCTGCGTGCATGTTTCTCCTTTTTTTTCGTCTTTTCCCAGATAGTACTGACGCATATATCCCAGATATTCCCGCTGTTTTTTTTTTTGTTTTTTTTTTTTTGTATTCCCGCTGGTGTACCCTGTCATGTTGCAGATGCGACATACCGTTGTTTTTTTATCCACCACTCTCTTGCCATCACCATTATAGCTTAAAGGGAATCCAAAGTGCACCCAAACACCAGACCTGTTGGTTATTGGAGGATCTTCTCATTTCTAGTCTGTTTAAACGCATTGGCCATTTTTGCAACGAGCCTTCAGCGCGTACTGAGTGAGCGAGCGCCTGCTGAGTAGCCTAACATAAACATATAAGATGGTGTTTTTTTCTTCTTCGGGAGTGTCAGGGGCGTTGCCTGTTACGTTGTTTGGCTTATTGGGCTACCTTGTTGAACGCATATCATTATATTTCTTTCTCTCTCTTTTTTTTTTTTTTTCAAATATAATTAATTACTCCAACGAACCGTTCGGTATACATAATGCGTACCGCGTACCGAACCGAAAGCGTCGTACCGAACGGTTCAATACGAATACGCGTATCGTTACACCCCTAATATATATATATATATATATATATATATATATATATATATATATATATATATATATATATATATATATATATATATTGATTGGAAGGGTATGTGCATTGCAAATACTTTAAGTTAAATGGTATTAAATTCATGAAATTCATGGCGTTTCTAATATAATGGGATTTTTTATTTATTTAATTTTTTTATTAATGTGTTTAACGTCATTGCATTTATAGTTATTACTGAACCTTTGTGAGATATCACATACACATAACTTAATGAAGGAAATCTTAATTTTACACCATAACAAAGACACTGTCTAGAACACCTATTTGAGTCTCAATGATAATTTCATCTAAATTTAATTTCTGTGTGAATTTGCAATTAAAATGTCTTTCTTGGACAAAGTGTCTCCATTAGCTGATTTAACCTGTTGGACTAGGGATTTGTGTGTGTGTGTGTGTGTGTGTGTGTGTGTGTGTGTGTGTGTGTGTGTGTGTGGTGTGTGTGTGTGTGTGTGTGTGTGTGTGTGTGTGTGTGTGTGTCTGAGCACTGAACTTGGTTACTTCAGTTCAGGCATATTCCAGCTCTTGCCAGTTTTTAGAAACAGGACAGACCATTTGTAAAAATGTCTGCAGCTCTTAAACTGTATGTACACATAATATAGTTTATCCTTTACATGTCAATGCCCATTAATCAATTAAACAAAAATAAAAAATAAAAAAAAAATAATAATAAACTAAATAAAAGTTAAAAGTACACTATTATGTGCATTGTACCTATAATGCTAATGGGATTAAATAAACCTAGTGTATATCTAATTGACTCACTTTATCATAAAAAAAAAAAAAAACTAGAGGGTACCTGGCAGATGCCTAATACTTATTATGTTTTATTTATTTATTTCAATTCTTTTTCAAAGTTGGCCATCCAGCCTAAGGATACTTTGAGATTCATAAATAATGCATTCAGTTTCAATTAGGCAGATGATGCAAATTTTTACCAAAGGTAGGCTACTTATTAACTCTTTATTCAGAATCCCTGCATACAAAATATGTTACACTTTATTTTAAGGTGTCCCTGTTACAGTGTAATTACACATTTAAGTACTGAGTAATATTTATTAACTAAATGTACTTGCTATATGGTTGGGGTTTGGTTTAGGGTTACTTGCATGTAACTATGCATAATTTATGACAGTTAGTAAGTACATGTAATGTGTAACCCTAAATAAAGTGTTACCAAAATATCTATTTTATACATGACGCTGCACTGTTATGTATTGTAATTTGCCGTTCATAGCTGCAGAGCAATGTATGATGGGAAAACATGGGGAAAAGAGGCCTGGGTGTGTTTTTACCATGCTGCAACACCATTAAAGACACATTCTGAGAACCATGCCGAAGGCTCTCTCGCTGTATCTTCTCCCTCTCTCTCACTGCCCGGGTTCCTGTCTCACTTGCCCTGAAAGCACGGATGTAATTCCGCTGAATAGGCATATCATGAATTTAACTGGGGGAAGAAAGCTGGGTAGCGAGCCAGGCTTTTCTGTGCAATGCTTTATCAAAGTCAGCCAAGTGTATTAAACAGATCCACTAGGCTGGGGTAAAAAAATTCTGTTTGCCACTGCAATCAGGGGCTCAAGCTGAAAAACAAAGACTCTTCCTCTCAAGACAGGGTGTGGGTGAGCCCACCCAGGTAAAAATCTGTTGGAAGTTGGCCTCATATCAGGCATGGCAGGAATGGATTGCTGTCAGTGTGAAACATGTTCATTTTCCATGACGCTCAGCTAATTTTGTATGTTGTTTTCTCAACATTTAGCACACAACATTTGAGCTGTTTGAGTCTTTGTCAGTCAAGAGACTAAAGATTTCTACTTTTTGAAGTTATTCATTTACGGTTTCTAATGGTAGCTGTTTTTATGATAACACGAAATGTGCAAAACAAAAAGCAAAATTTAATTTTCCGTCATATGACCTATTTCTGTGTACATTTGTCTTTTATCTACAGTACATGTTTTCGGTACTCTTTTATTTTTGTAAAGACATGTTTCTTTATTGGCGTCAGTTGTTCCATTAAGAACCTTTACCATCCATGGAACATTTCAATTCTCAAAAGGTTCTTTATAGTGTAGATTAATGAAATGTTATTCACACCAAGACAAAAGTGGTTCTTTTAAGAACTGCTCACTGAAAAATTATTTATGGAACTCAAAGTGGTTCTTCTGTGGCCATAGTTTATGAAAACCATTTTTGGAAACATGAACATTTTCAAGAGTATAAGAATAAGAAAATAATAAGTGTGTAGTTTCACTGGGCTATAGTGTTTTTTTTTTTGTCTGTGTGTGTGTGTTTTTTTATAATCTGTATGGACTTTCTTGGTTAAATTCATCATTAAAAACGAAGAAGAAAATATTACAAAATGGTCAAAGTTGCATGACGGGAATAAATTTGCAATTTGGGATAAAGCTAATGTTTTACTAATTAACTAAACTAATCTGCTCAAAACAAGCTTCATCCCAAATATCCATAACATCCATATCATTTCCAAGTTAAGAGTAAAATGATCAGTGCAAAATGTAAAGCAGGATTTGATTTTGTTGTGAAAAGTCGTAGTTATGGATGTTTCATTGGCTTATCATGCTTTATTGCACACTATTATGTCAATTGTAAAGAAACGTTGAAAGTTTCTGAAATCTAACAGTCTTTTTTAGAATAATGAGAACTGTTGATTAATGCAGTAAGATAGACATTAAATAAACCATATAGGGTCATTTTATATGTCTCTTTTGATAGAGCACAAAGAAACAACACCGACATAAATCTTTGGTTAGTTAGATCGTCATTTATTTTGTTCAATTACCCCTTAGCATTCGTGGTGTGACATAACAGCATAAGGCTGCTGACTGTCAAAGCATTAGCGAACTGTCACCGTCGTAAGTACAACCTAAATCCCTCTGCAGATGAGACGTGCATGGGCCACTACTGCAATTACCTTGTCTACGCTCTTTGATATTCCCTCTCCCTCTTCCTCGACGTCCCTCTGTCTTCACTCTTTCTCTTACTTTCATACCCACAACCATCACTGGAGCTTTCCAGTGACATGGTTGTTTGACACCACTTAATTGGAAACTCTATTAAAACATGTTCTGTCCTGTACTTCGGGCTCTCTTGACTAATTGCCAGTAGAAGAACTCTTAACTGAAGCTGTGTAGTATTTCAATGTGGGAGAGAACGATGGAGGAAAAATAAAAACCAACAACACAGACTCAATAGGATGCAGCTCAGAGAAACTTCTAATTACAGTATCTAAACTATAATTTGTTATGCATTGATTGAACTGTGGAATGTATCAATGTCAGAGCTCTAAAACCAACCCCTCTGAGACGACGGCGTGCGAGGACATCTAAATAAAATCCTGGTGTGCATCTTACGGCTTAATTACTGAGGTGCCATCAATAGCAATTCCAATATACCTCTTACAAGCCATCTGTGCCAAACAGGGGTCAGTCGCATGCCATTGATTTTCAATAAACTGCATGCGGATTTGGATCAACAGGAGTGGAACGTCATGCATTAGTATTCAGAGTGTTTTGTGCATGAAGTGACTGCGGGGAACGGAGAGGGTCCTCTTCAGAGAATGTGTGAGGAAAAACTAACATCCTTCGTTGCAGGGACACCTGTGGTGCAGCCATGCATAACTTGTTTTCTACAGCTCACATAACGCTCCCGGGTACATAATCACAATGGCAACAAGGTTTTAAGACACAAGAGATTTGAAGGTCAGGTGTGAAGACGTGTACGTGCTTGAGCCTGCTGTCTTAATGCTTCTTTTGCTTGTTCCAAATAACCTAGTGAGCAGCCTATGGTGGCAGCATGTTTAAGAAGTCATAAATGTCAATCCAAATGGTAGAGACTTTTAATTATGCTGCCTCCTTTCATACAGAATTACAGTACTGGTCAAGAGTTTGGAGTCTTTTTACTATTTATATTGTCTTAAACATTGCATGTGTTTTGCTCATCAAGGAAACAACACAGAACAAAACAGTAATATTGCGTGGTATAACGGGTTTCAATTAATGTTTTTTTTTTTTCTGTTTTAATATACTTTAAAAATGTTTTTCTTTGATGCAAAGCTGAATTGTTCCCATGGAACGTTTCTGGAAATGTTCTGCCTTGCAACCCAATCTTAAGGCACCTTGTTTTGCCATGAGCTCATTGTAGTGCATTTTTGGATTGTCTTCCTAAGAATGCATGCAAAGCTGCCAAAATGCTAAAAAGAATGCATGCTTTTTTTAGCATTTTGCCAGGGGAAGGTAGTCCTAGAATGAATTGGATTTAACTCAGTGACCAAAAATGTGGACAGAATGGTAAACACGTTGTTTATAATCAGAATGTACTAAATACAAATTCCGTCTATTTTGGTATGCATTAAAATGATTAAATAATAATCTATGTATTTTTTACTGTCTGTTATTAAGTGAATAAAAATGTCTGATGTTGATTTTCTTAATAGAATACATCAAAATACAAAAGTGTCTCTTTACAGGAGTGTGCTCTGGCTATACACATCATATAGACTGTTTATGTTTATGCAAAATGTTTAAATGGCAGTATACACAAGTCAGTCTATTCTGCTGCTTAGAAAAAAAAGGGTTCGCCAACAAATGTGAAAAGTGACTTTTTCTGA